>NW_024384498.1:0-67912 GCF_016835505.1 Polypterus senegalus
ATTGACATAGTGTCAAATTAAAGAAAGAAACACAATAAACCAACTTACCCTTTGAGCCTGCCTATCACAACCCTTGGAACCCAGCTGGGGTGGCTTCCCATTTACCACCTCAAGCAGTGCATCAGTATCTCCCATTTTTAACTCCCAACTCTTGCTTCTCTCTTTCTGTAATCTGTCGTATCTTCTTCCCACCAGTCAAACCCTTTGCCCTGACTTTTTCCTTACTCAGAGCTTTCTAAAGTCCTGGTTGCAATGAGGTTTTAAAGCTCATCCTGGTAGCTGCTCTCAGGGCAATTACTCAAACAACTTCAGAGTTCAGAAACCATATATTGAAACCATGTGGTCTTTTCTTATGACTGTTCCTGGATAATTTAGCAATTTCTGAGCCCAAAGAATTGCTTAAGGGGAGCCTCATAATAACAGGATTATTTGTCCTGAGCAGTCTTTTGCCCACTGAGTAATTTGCTTGGGGCTGCTCTCTGACAGCATCCTTTCTTCTGCCATAGCATCGAAAATGGTAATGCAATAGGTTCCCTTCTTATATTCTGGCACATTCTATTATGTGCCCTGCATTGTCTTTTCTTGCCGAAAATTCCCTTTTTTCTTAAATACTAACTATAATTAATAAATAAGGATCCATGTGTGTTTTCTTATGCTATGCTGATTTCATCTCACATCCCAAGGCTGTGCATGTTAAGTCAACTGGTAACTCTAAAGTTTGTGTCGGTGTCTGCCTGACTGTGTCCTACAATAAACAATAGCTATTCCATCCTCACACCTAACACAACAAAAATAGGCTGTCACATTCCACAACCATGCCTTAGCATAAGAGGTTTATCAGAACATTTTACAAGACATAGATTCTCAAACATTTTTTAAATAATACATTTTTCTAAAAATGTGTTTTTAATTTCTGTAATGTTTTCATATTAATTACTACATTTGCAGTGTAAAATGTAGCATATCACAATTATGTTTGCAAATATAAGAAAATTTGAAATGGTTTTTTTGCACTAATGTTTTTAACTTTTTTTTCTTTCTTAAGTTTTCTGTATCAGAGAACAGCATTTTTATGAAAGGAGAAAAGGTAACTTTTAAGAATATTTTGGTTTTCTTATCTAACTTTGACTAGCAAGTGACAATACATAAATGTTTTTATTCTATCTTTTTTTAAAAATTCAGTTCAATTTATTTGTTTATAGAGCCAGAGTGCTCTAAGACATAGTTATAATACATATCACATGATGTACATAGATAAAATATTATAATTAATTAATTAATTTAAACACACAGTAAAGCAGAGAAATTTCAAATTACTTAACATAAATAAGTCAAGGCAATATAAGGAAGTCCAAACCAGCATATGATCTGTGTTGAAGCAGATCATTGTGTGGTCACTTTCAAAGACAACTGAGCAAGTAAACATGTCAAATGAGGTAGGCAAATGCACATTGCAACTGCGATAATTCATAATAAATGTGGGGCATATTTAAAATTACAGCAGCATTTTTATTTAATCCTCCTCTCTAGGATGGGAAGCACTGCCAGCTTCTCATTACTGGAGTTCCTTTCAATGTTCTTCCATGCTGAGCCACTATCTCCTGGAATCCAAAATAAATATCCGCCACCTTTAACTTTTACCATGGGTTCCCTCTCTTTTCCTGATGTCCATAACAAGCTACTCATTTGATGCCATTCAGAGCCAAGCTTGACTCATAGAAGTGAAGTCTCATTTTTCAATAACAAAGCTAGGTGGTAATAGCTGGGACAAAAACACACCTTTTTCAATAAATACTAGAGATAATAATGGGGATGTTTGTCATGAAGTGTTTCCACGAAAAGTCCCTAAATATACAGTACAACAGGTTGGCTCAGTATGACAGTGTAGGTACTGGCCTTTAATACCTACCTTGAAAACAGAAGTAATTTTCCAGAACATCACTGTTGTCAATGATCCTGTGATTCACCTGATCCCCCAAACTCATAATGAATGTTATAGAACATTTCCCTCAAAGGAATGACATTGATTTTAATACTACTGGCAATAGATATTTCAAAGTTTACTTTGTAGATGGAAAGACCACATGACAGAAATCCCAGTCTTTTAACACCTTTGATCAATACAGTGCCTGAATTCACTTTTTTTAAAAAAAGTTTAAAAAATAACATGAAAGTTCACCTTAATTTGTTTTTATTTCTATAATATAGCCCTCTATTTTATTTTATTACGTGTAAGCTGTTGCTTGATATGCAATAGAAAAGTATTTGCTTATTTGTGTAATAAAAATGCTTGACTATTAAAAAAACATTAAAAGCACTGTGTTGTTTGGCAACTTAAACAAAATCCTCTAAAATTGTATTCAAGTCTTATTCAATTCAACAGTTTGTTTAAACAACAACTTTAAGATATCATATAGCATTACTCATGCAAATATCTTGGTATAATGCTAAACATCATACTTACCCTAGCAACACCAGAGATCAAAACTAGGCACAATCTTAAATCCAAAAAAGATGCCAAAAGAGAGAGTGCTATTATCAACTTACAAATAGTGCCCATATTGATAGCACTCAAAAAATTTACGGAATAGTATAAATGATAACTTTTTAAAATACAATTGAGAATTTTGTGCTTATCAATAACTGTCTTTATATTTCAGGGTGAACCTGGAAAGAATGGTGCTCCTGGTTTGAAAGGAGAAACAGGCCATCCAGGTCCAAGGGTGAGCATTTTTTAATCAATACCCTTCTTTCTGTGCTATGTCTATGTGTGTGTTTTCAGTTAGCCCAGTTTTCTTGCATACTGCAAACATAAGCCTGTTCTGATTGGTAAATAATGTATAGACCATATATATTACAGAGAATATTAAGGATAATTAAAGGAATACAAAAATGAATAATGCTTAACTAATTCTTTTCTAATTAAGTACAGGTTAAAATGGTATTATCTGGACATTAACATTTGTTTAAAAATATTTAATTATAGGGACCTGATGGTAAACCTGGACCTCCAGGAAATGGACTGGTATGTATATCAAGACATTCAAATTTTCTCATTTTACTGATTTCTCTTTGTTGTGTAAAATACTTAGAAGATAAAGAAGAGTCCTGAGCCATTATCATGTATTAAGTTCAAACACAGAAATCCTTTATTTACATCAACTTATGAAATCCCACATTCATTTAATACAACATGAAGACTGAAGAAATCTAACAGAAAGTTTCCTTTATTCAGCTATGTTCATCTACATGTAATGACTACAAAGAATTTCAAACATACCAATCAGCATACACATTAAGTATATACTGCAGAAACAAACCTCTGTATTATATTTAACATTATATAAAGTCCCAAAATAGTTAAGAGTCACAGGTTAATACCGGATTTAAAAAAATAAGACTTATATTTGAACAGTTATCAGAGAAAAAAAATGAAGGTTTATATATGATCTCATTTTCTCAATATCAGGATGTCCTAGTTACAGTGGTGCTTGAAAGTTTGTGAACCCTTTAGAATTTTCTATATTTCTGCATAAATATGACCTGAAACATCATCAGATTTTCACCCAGTCCCAAAAGTAGATAGAGAAACCAGTTAAACAAATGAGACAAAAATATTATACTTGGTCATTTATTTATTAAGGAAAATGATCGAATATTACATATTTGTGAGTGGCAAAAGTATGTGAACCTCTAGGATTAGCAGTTAGTTTGAGGGTGAAATTAGAGTCAGGTGTTTTCAATCAATGGAATGACAATCAGGTTTGAGTGGGCACCCTGTGTTATTTAAAGAACAGGGATCTATCAAAGTCTGCTCTTCACAACACGTTTGTGGAAGTGTATCATGGCACGAACAAAGGAGATTTCTGAGGACCTCAGAAAAAGAGTTGTTGATGGTCATCCGCTGGAAAAGGTCACAAAACCATCTCTAGAAGAGTTTGGACTCCACAAATCCACAGTCAGACAGATTGTGTACAAATGGAGGAAATTCAAGACCACTGTTACCCTCCCTAGGAGTGGTCGACCAACAAAGATCACTCCAAGAGCAAGGCGTGTAATAGTTGGCAAGGTCACAAAGGACCCCAGGGTAATTTCTAAGCAACTGAAGGCCTCTCTCACATTGGCTACTAATGTTCATGTTCATGAGTCCACCATCAGGAGAACACTGAACAACAATGGTGTGCATGGCAGGGATGCAAGGAGAAAGCCACTGCTCTCCAAAAAAAAATTGCTGCGCTGCTCGTCTGCAGTTTGCTAAAGATCACATGGACAAACCAGAAGGCTATTGGAATAATGTTTTGTGGACAGATGAGACCAAAATAGAACTTTTTGGTTTAAATGAAAAGCATTATGTTTGGAGAAAGGAAATCACTGCATTCCAGCATAAGAACCTTATCCCATCTGTGAAACATGGTGGTGGTAGTATCTGTTGGTATCTGGTGGTAGGCCTGTTTTGTTGTATCTGGGCCAGGACGGCTTGCCTTCATTGATGGAACAATGAATTCTGAATTATATCAGAGAATTCTAAAGGAAAATGTCAGGGCAGCTGTCCATGAACTGAATCTCAAGAGAAGGTGGGTCATGCAGCAAGACAACGACCCTAAGCACACAAGTCGTTCTACCAAAGAATGGTTAAAGAAGAATAAAGTTAATGTTTTGGAATGGCCAAGTCAATGTCCTGACCTTAATCCAAAAGAAATATTGTGGAAGGACCTGAAGCAAGCAGTTATTGTGAGGAAACCCACCAACATCCCAGAGTTGAAGCTGTTCTGTACGGAGGAATGGGCTAAAATTCCTCCAAGTCATTGTGCAGGAATGATCAAAAGTTACTGGAAACGTTTAGTTGCAGTTATTGCTGCAAAGGGGGGTCACACAAGATACTGAAAGCACACTCACAAATATGTAATATTCGATCATTTTCCTCAATAAATAAATGACCAAGTATAATATTTTTGTCTCATTTGTTTAACTGGTTTCTCTTTATCTACTTTTAGGACTTGAGTGAAAATCTGATGATGTTTTAGATCATATTAATGCAGAAATATAGAAAAATCTAAAGGGTTCACAAACTTTGAAGCACCACTGAAAACAGGCTGACAGTATAAAGAAATTTTCTCTCAGAGTTTGAAGTTTTATTTTCTGAAATAGTCCAGTAGTGAAAGTACTGTATACTAGTATGAACCCAGCAAGAGTTTCTCACTGAAGCAATATCTTTATTGTCACAATACCAGCTGTCAAGATTCACTCAATTAATATAAAAAAGTTGACTAGAGAAGGCAACTCAAAATGCAACACAGGAAAATATTTGGTGCTGAAGTTGCCAATTAGCAACTCATTCAATAAATGGAAGAAAATTACAAATGAACTTCCAACAAATATTGAAAAAGCAAATGAAAAGCAAAACCAGTGCAACTTACATATTTTATCAATACAACCTGCTTCGGCTTGATACAGTGCAATCCTGCGGTGTTGTGTTTTGTAGAGCAATGTTCTCTTTGCCATTCTCATTTTTGCACTTTTTTAGGCATATTTATTATAAATCAAAAATAATTTTGCTGAGTTTGTTTTCTGTGTATGTGAGGTGGACCCGTACCACCTTATTCATGTTTGAATGATGCAAGCTGACTTTGGTTGTTGTAGTGTGATACTACAGTGCTGCACTGCAGTATTTTGTTGCTTATGCACTCTCAGGCATCTTTTGTACGTCATCTGATCTTCTCAATTGCTTTAACTGGTGAGGATCGCAGCAGCAACATGACAAGCAGGTCATCCTCGACTCCCTGACCCCAGCTCTACCTGGGGAATTTCCTGAACTTTCAAAGCCAGCCCAGATATATAATCCCTTTCCTCTGTCACAGGGTCTCCACAGTGAAATATGCCTTGAGCAGCTCTGGTGGGAACCACCCGGGGGCATCCTTACAACATGCCCAATCTATCTCAACTAGCTCCTCTCAATATGGATAAGGAGTACCTCTACTCTGAGGCTCTCCTGCATCACTGAGCTTCTGGCACTATCACGGAGTGTCAGCCCAGCCCCCCTTTGCAAAAACAATTATTACTGTTATATTATTTTGGTCATTACCTACAGTTATTGACCATAAGTGAGAACAGGGATGTAGGTTGACTGATAAACTGAGAATTTTGTCTTTAGACTTCGTTCCTACTTCACCACTACAGACCAGTACAGTGCCCATAGAACACCTGCCACTGCTCCAATCCACTTTTTCAATCACTTGTAAAAAGGAACTCAAGATACTTGAACTCTTCTACTTGTGGAGTTAAAAATAACGAGGGATTTATTTGTATTATAATGACACAATGGCCTTTCAACACCCCCTTCCTCCAATTAATATGCAGTCTCCATCCATCCATTATCCAACCTGCTATATCCTAACTACAGGATCACGGGGGTCTGCTGGAGCCAATCCCAGCCAACACAGGGCACAAGGCAAGAAGAAAACCCTGGGCATGGTGCCACCCCACCACAGGGCACAGACACACACACACACACCAGGGACAATTTAGAATTGCCTATGCACCTAACCTGCATGTCTTTGGACTGTGGGAGGAAACCAGAGTACCGGAGGAAACACATGCAGTCTCTCCCTGTTAAATTTGTAATGGTGTCAACCTTGCTTCGTGGTCAAATTACTTACATATTATAATTTTCTTAGCCAACAGTAGATGTAATGCAATTCAAATTCTGATACTTTTTCTGCATTGTTTCAGATAATACAAATTTTCAAAAGACATAGTATCTTGAATTCTGATTGAGTATAAGATGAAATTACACCTGTTAGAATTTTAATATATAGATTACACAGAAAAATACAGAGCAGGACACTATTTCTTATAAAATTAGTTTTTTTACCAGAGTGACGCATAATCTGGGCAGTAAACTAATGCAGTGGTAGTGCTACTACCTCACAGTAACAAGACCCAGGTTCGTTCCCTGAGTCCTGCCTGCATAGACTTTGAGTGTTCTCTCTGTTTCTGCATGAGTCTGCACCGGTTTCCTCCCACAGTATAAAGACATGCATTGTTAGGTAATTTGGCTAAATTGCCCGTGATGGACTGGCACCATCAGCAGAAATAAAGAATGTTGCTATTTATCACAAACAATATCTCACATCCTCTGCAAGATTAATATATGGAGCACAAATTCTACCACTGTGCCCCAAGGAGGTCCTAAGTTATATCATAAGACTTTACAATGCATGCTCTGACTAAACTACTTTTCTGCCATAATAGTATTTTAATTTTATATAGATTACAGACATATATTTTTTACTCTTTTAAAGTACTAGTGTGTTGTACCTTGTTAGCCATTATGGATGTAGTGAGTAATCAAACAAAATGACGCCTTTTATTGGCTAACTAAAAAGATAAAGAATATGCCAGCTTTCGAGACAACTCAGGCCCCTTCTTATGGCAAGATCATCATGATTACATCTTGCCTGAAGAAGGGGCCTGAGTCGCCTTGAATGCTCACGTATTGTAATCTTTTTAGTTAACCAATAGAAGGTGTAATTTTGCTTGATTACTCTTTGAAATAAAGTGTATCATGTGTAGTTTTTTATGTATATCTGGCTACTGTAACTTTCTGTGTGGTTTTCCAAATTCCATAGTTGTGAGCATAGGTTGGCTCTTTACAAATGAGCCTTTTGGTATACATGATAATACATAATGTTTTAGGGAATGATAATGAACAAATATGTCCTTAAAAAGGCTGCAGTCTGTTTTCTACATACAGTACAATGAATACGGAGGCGTGACCATAGGGGGGCTGGGGTGGGCACTGTCCCCCCAGAGACAAGCCGTGCCCACCCTGGGAAATGTTCTGTCTGTTCATTGAAAACTCTGAAGAAGAATAACATTTGATTTTCAAAACTGAGTTGTTTTTTTTTTTTTTACCGTGTCCTGTTCGGCTGTGAAGCAATCAGAATTGATGTCTGAATGCTGGCGACTAGCCTTACAGTTTTTCTCTCAGGTGGAGCGTTACAGCTTCTGCTGACGCCACGCCTGATACCAAAACTTTATTAAAAATATTTTTAGATGTTTTAAGATTCGAACCGGACACGGAGACAAAAGTGAAAGAAAAGAAGAGAGAGAAGGAAGAGATGGAGGTAAAGGGGAGGGGGTTTCGATAGAATAAACAATAAATGAACCAGAATCCGCTTCTAGACCTGCAGAAAGAGAGGGGGAAAAAAAAAACCACAAGACAAAAACATTGCTGCATCAGCTACATGAAGATATATAAAAGTAAAAATGTTTGCTGACAATCATACAGTAATTATTACTGAGGCATTTAAGGCCACCACAACCTTAGATCATGTGCTGAAGATGTCCAAGTCATACTTATGAAATCACCATGTGAGCACCTGTGTGTGTACGCACGCTTGTATGTGTAAGGTTTCTCTATAGGAGCATCCAATAGTGAGTGTGAAGGGCCACAGACCTGCCCCCAAAACGCGGAAGATGGAGGGAGTTCCAAGCCCAGAGATCCAGAGGTCACCCCAGAGCTGGAGACCCCAGGGAGGCCGTCACCAGAGAAGCCCCAACCCCCACCGAGAGGCGCAGAGGATCACCCCGGGGGTCACAACCAGCAGCCGGCAGAGTCCCGGGAGATATCAACGGCAAGCCCTCAGGCCCCCGCAGCCGCCTCCCCGAGTCGGCCGGGCCCGGAACCCAGCAGCCCGGGACCCGAGGGCACCCACCCGCCGAGGATCCAACAGAGCCCAGGGAACCAGATCCCACCAGGCAGCCACCGGGAGCGACCAGACAGATGCTTAAGGCAGGGGAGGGTAGGCAAAGATGTTGTAGTATTGCCAGATGTCCCAGGAGAGGGGAGGAGTCCAAAACCCCACCTGACATATACAGTCACACACAAACACAGTCATACACTCCCTCCCTCATGCTCTCACATACACATACAACCCAAGACTTACAAGGATGTACGCCAGACACCCATTCACACTCCCCACACACCCCCTACCTAACTCTGGTCCCGGTGCTGCCGCACCTGAGGTACAGCCATTCCTGGACGTCAGAGTTAGCCCCGTTCCGCAGGGGTAATAGTGAGCAGGCACCCCCATCCAACGTAGAGCAAAGCAACCCACCACTCCAGACCACAGGCAGACGGCCAGCTCCCACTCCTAGCCTCCAGCCCCGGCAGCTAACTGAGAACAGAGTGTGATAAGACCTCTAGTCTCCCTCCGCCTGCTCTAATGTAGTGTTGGTGTGTGCTGATAAGGTGCATTTTGTGGTTGGGGGGGCGCAGGCAGTGCCGGCACCATGTGGCCTACACCAGCTGATGCCAACACACAGCCCCACCTCCCCCCCAAAACTCTCCGTGACTAGGTGCAGTTTAAAATTGGAAGTGGACACCGCACTCGGAGTGAGGCTGAAATTTCCCCACCGGATGCCGTTGAGTGTGCCCACTCCCAAGGCCCTAAGTGTGCATTTGTGTGGAATGTTTTTTGTGGAAGTGTTTAATGTGCAAATAAAATTGGGGTGTAGGCTGCCACAGGACTGCGGAAACGGGATCCATACCCGCACCCCCTGACTTACCCACACCCCAAGGCCCTATGTGCATGTTTGTGTGATGATGTGAAGGAGCAGGAGGAGGGAAATGTCTGAGGATGGGGAGGAACGGCTGAGGGGCCTGAGCCCTCCAGGGAGCCAGCTCCCCTACTGGCCCCAATAGGCACCTCCGTTCCCAAAATCCACCCGGGCACGGAGGCCCCAGCCTATCTAGCCATGGCCCGAAGCAGCAGCATCACAGAGCCCCACGGAGTCTGAGGCCACCAACCCACACCACCCCAGCAGAATATTTACTCCCATCCCCACATTTACTCAACATTCAGATTAAGTAAGACATAAGACACCCAGGATAAAGCTGGATCCTCCCTCCCGGACATCCCTCCCCATGGTGGAACTGCCGCACGTTCCGCCCTCTTCCCGCAGCGTACATGCCAGGACCCAATCCCCAAGGCCCCACCCATATCCCCATCCGGGACGGCCGCCCCAAACCCTAAGCCACCAGGCCCACACCCAGACCAACCCAGGGGCATTGCGCCACTAGGCAGCGACCCGCAGCCACCGCCAAGACCCCCTAAGGCCCTACACACAACCACCAGAAGCCCACCCCGAGGTAACCCAAGCACCACCAGAGTCGGGCAGCAGCCCCCAGCCCAAGACCCCCTAGTGAACCCACCCCAGGGATCCTCCAGATACTCCAAGCTCAGACTCTCCACCACATCAACCACAGCATCCCGCAGGACCATATCAATGACCCTCCATCATCGCTATGTGATGGAACCGATCAAAGGAGCCCAGAGAGATTGATTTGAAGTGGAGGCAGAGGCTGTCTCAAGTGTAATATGATCCAATAAAAGATTTCTATACTGGTTAATGCAAAGATTATCTTTGTTTTTCCAGTTTATGAGGATAGTTTTCTTAGCGATGCATATGGCAGTGAGAACCACGTGAACCAAATTTGTTTCAATCGGGACATCCTCTAGGTTCCCCAGCAAGCAAAATGAGGGGGAAGTTGGGATATCACATTTCAGACACTTTGACAGGTCTTCACATACTCTATACCAGAATCCTGAACAGGTGGACATGACCACAGTGCGTGGATATAACTGTCAGGAATGTTGTCTGTGCAGTGTGTGCAGGTGTCAGATGGCACAAATCCCATCCTGAACATCCGATGACCTGTATAGTGTACTCTGTGTAGAATTTTGTATTGAATTAGTTGTAAATTGGGGTTTCTGATCGTTTTAAAAGTTTTTAAACAGGTTTGGGACCAGAAAGTCTGATCAAAGCTAACTAATAGATCCTCCTCCCATTTGCCTATAGGAATTGCTATTGTATCATCTATTTTGGTCAATGTTTTATATACTTTAGACAGTAATTTGGGGTGTTTGAGATTACAGAAGTCTAATACCCTTGATGGTGTTTGTAATTCTACTTTAAGCTTAAATTTTTCTTTAACTACTGATTTAATTTGGAGATATTCTAAAATCTATTCTTGTCTATCCCAAATTGGGAGACTATTCTGTTAAATGGAATGAAATCCAATCCTTCAACTATGTGTTCCATGTATAGAATTCCTTTACTTTTCCAGTATGGGAGGTTCATCATTTTATTGTTTTGCAATATGTCAGGATTATTCCAGATGGGTGTGCGTCTGCATGGAATTAGTGAAGACTCCGTCATTTTTAGATATTCCCACCATGCTGTCAGTGAGGTACTGATATTAATACTTTTAAAGCTTTCATGCTTTCTTATTTTTGAGCTAATAAACGGTAGGTCCGAAAGCTCTATAGTATTGCAAAGTGTCTGTTCTACATCTAACCAGGACTATCCAGCGGGTTATGTTGCAACCATCTTGGTATATATTGGAGCCTGTTGGTTAAGAAATAATGATAGAAGTTGGGTAGATCCAACCCTCCTCTATCTTTGGTCTTCTGTAGTGTTTTTAAGCTAATTCGTGGAGGTTTATCCTTCCAAAGGAATTTAGTGATGGAGGAGTCCAGGGATCTAAACCAATCAGATGATGGCTTGTTTGGGATCATAGAAAATAAGTAATTGATTCTTGGTAAAACCATCATTTTAATTGTGGCAACCCTCCCCATAAGTGATATCGGTAAGGATTTCCATCTAGCAAGATCATCTTCCACTTTCTTTAATAGTGGGATGTAGTTTAGTTTAGTTAGATCTGCCAGCCTGGGAGACACATGAATGCCCAGGTATGTAATATTCCCTGATTCCAATTGTGTATTAAGGGAATTGACAAAAGAGAAATTAATTGGAAGAACTGTGGATTTTAACCAGTTTATTGAATAATCTGAAACTCTTGAAAAGGAGTTTATTAGTTCAATTGCCTGGGAGAGAGAGGATTGAGAATTCTGAAGATAAAGTAACACGTCATCTGCATAAAGACTGATTTTATGTTCTATGTTCTTACACTTTATGCCTTTAATAACTGTAGTTTGCCTGATTGCTGCTGCTAGTGGTTCAATAAAGATAGCAAATAGCGAGGGGGAGAGAGGGCATCCCTGCCTGGTCCCCCTCTGAAGACAGAAGCTATCTGATGTTTGGTCATTTGTCCTGACGCATGCTGTTGGTGAACTGTATAAAATTTTTAACCAGTTTATGAAGAAGTTTCCAAAACCAAATTTATGTAAAGTTGCAAATAAGAACTTCCAGTTAACTCTATCAAAAGCCTTTTCTGCATCGAGAGATAATATACTGGTTTCCATGTTTCTGCTATAAGAAAAGTCTATTAAGTTGAGTAATCTACGTGAATTTGTGGATGAATGTCTCCCCTTAATGAAACCAGTTTGGTCTGGATGTATTATGAAAGGGGTTACCTTCTCTAATCTTTTTGCAAGGGCTTTACAAATTATTTTCAGGTCAACATTAATAAGAGAAATTGGGCGATAGCTGGTAGGAAATATAGGATCTTTGCCTGGTTTTAACAGGAGACTAATGTTGGCTGAATTCATGTTTGGCTGTAGTCTACCATTTTCTTGTATTTCACACATCATTCTGAAGAATGTTGGCGCCAGAATGATCCAGAATTCTTTGTAGAACTCTGCTGGAAACCCATCTGGACCTGGAGCCTTCCTATTAGGCATGGAGTTAAGAGCTTCCTGAAGCTCATCTGATGTTAATGGCGAGTCCAGGACTGTAGCTTGGCTATCTGATAATTTAGGAAGTATTATCCTGTCTAGAAACTCATTGATCTCATTATCTGATGGGTTAATCTGTGGTGAGTACAAGGTTTTGTAAAAATCTCTGAAAGTGTTGTTTATTCTTTCAGGGTCATATACTATATTCCCAGTTGAGTCTTTAACAGCAGATATGGCAGTTTTCTCTTTGTTTATTTTTAACTGGTTGGCTAAAAACTTGCCTGATTTATTACCGTGTTCAAAGTTTTCTATTCGTAGTCTTTGTGCTAAAATTGTGTTTTTGTCAATAATTCCTTTAAGTTCTAGTTTACTTTTACGCAATTTGTTTTGTAATTCTTCTTCTGGGGATGCCTCTAGAGACTTAATGATTTCTTCTAATTCCTGAATACGTTTGTTTTCTATTTTTTTCTTATGTGATGAGAAGGAAATTATTTTACCTCTCATCACTGCTTTCCCTGCCTCCCAGAGAACAGATGCTGATGTTCCAGGAATGTCATTGTGTTCTAAATATAAAGCCCACTCTTTTTTATAATATTCCACAAAACCTTCATCTTTAAGCAGTGACGTATTAAACCTCCAGTTTTACCTGATGGGATTGTTTTCTTATTTAACAGAGTTAAAGAAACTGGAGCATGATCGCTGACAACTATAGGGTGTATCTCAGTGTCTGAAATGTCAGCCAATAATGAGCTGCTGACTAGAAAATAGTCCAAACGTGAGTGAGAGTGATGAACATGTGAGAAAAAAGTATACTCTCTACGGCTGGGATAAAAAGATCGCCATGCATCACAAAGCCCATAATCACTCATATACTGTTTGACTATATTAGTGGAATGCCAACTGCGCTGAGTCCCAGCTGTACTGAGCCTGTCTGAAGAATGATCCATCCAAAAATTAAAATCTCCGCAAGTATAAGTGGACAGTCCAAGTGTTCGGAGAGTACAGAGAAAAATTATGAAAGAATGCGGGTCATCTATGTTTGGACAGTATATGCTAACAATACATAAGCTTTGATTTTGTATAGACAGTTTTAGTATTATAAATCTACCATCTGGATCTGAGACTGTGTCCAATACTTTGAAATTTGTATTTTTGTGTATTAAAATAGCTACACCTCTTTGTCTAGAGTTATAGGCGGCAGAGAACAGTGTGGGAAACTCAGATGTTTTAAGTTCATCTGCAACTGTGGCAGACCTATGAGTCTCTTGTAATAAGACAACATCTGCCTGCAGTCTTTTAAGCTGATCAAAAATCTTTAATCTCTTCTCTCTAGAGCCAGTTCCATGAACATTCCAACTGACAAACCTTAGTGTACCCATAGTTGTGTGTGTGATTAGCTAATGTATGGTGCCTTCAGGTGAGTTAGTTAAGTAAATAAATGTATAATTTAATCTGAAGAAAAAAAAAAATAAAAATAAATAAATAAATAAATATATATATATATATAAATAAAAATAAAGCAATAAATAAGTAAATAAAAATATATGCATAATAATGCTAATAACAATAATAATATTATTAATGCTGATGATAATAATAATATGAATGCTGAAAATAAATAATAATAATAATAATGCTGATAATAATACTAATGCTGATAATAATAATAATCATTCTGATAATAATACTAAAGCTGATAATAATCAGACAATAATAATAATAATAATAATAATAATCAGACAGAACCAAAAGTGTTTGTGGTTGTATGATAAAATGTAATAATTATAATCTAGTGTTTGTATGCGCGCGTTGTGTGTGTGCTGACGCAGTGTAGGAAAGTTGTGTGATTGTGTCATGCGGATGTAAAGTTCCAGAAGCAGGTAAAAGAAGGAAAGGAAAGAGTGATAAAGGTTAAGAAAAGAAAAAAAGTAAAAAGAAAAGGTGTTAGAGGTGTGGGGTGGCGAGAGAACAGGTGATCCCATCATCTAAACACGGATATAGCAGCTTTTTTTTATATCCTGACATGCTCATACCCAGTGAATCCCGATAAGAAAAATAAACTTGTGACCTGATGTTGGGCTAATAAAGCCAGTCTGTCACTCCTCGCTCCTTGTACAGCCTGTTGTTGACGTAGAGCTTGTCCACAGAAATGACAGCGGCTCCCTTCTTGGATGAATTTTTACGTATTGGGAACAGAACTCTGGCGATCCAAAATTTCTTTAGGAAATTGATCATTCACGCTAAAATTTTTCCCTTTGAGCTCTTTCCCGTGGCTCTTAACAAAATCCTTCTGTTTAAAATGCTCAAATTTAGCCACGATGGGACGAGGTCTTCTGCTGTCTGCTCTCTTGGCTCCAAGGCGATGTACCCGGTGAAAGGTGATGTTTTTTACCGTTTCTTCGGGTATCTTCATGTGGGTCTGGAGAAAATACTTGATTGTTTGTTCGCAATCCTCCGGTTGTCCTTCCGTCTGCTCCGGCAGGCCTGCGAACACCAGATTGTCTCTCATGCTGCGGGCCTGAAGATCCAAAACCGTCTCCTTCAGGGTCTTGTTGTCTTGGGAGATCCGTGTCCATCCCTCTGTCAGGGAAGACACAGTCTCCCGCAGAGACGCGTTTTCAGCAGCAAGCCGCTCCACCTGATCCTGGCTGAATTCCAGAGATTGTCGGAGGTTCTGGAACTCCTGGTGTAGAATTTCGAGCAGGTGGAGTCGTCCCTCAAATCCCAAAAGCCTTTTATCTATAGAATCTAATAATTCTAATATATCCTTGCGGGGAGATGAGGTCGCCTCGGGGGAATCTTGAGGACGGCTTCTCTTGGTAGCAGGTGTTTCCGTGATAGCTGCTGCTTTCTTAGGCCCCATGACAACAGACTCAAAAACTTGATCAATATAATTTTGTAAACTTTCCAAATTTTCTTCACTTACCTCCAGGTTGAGCGAGTTATACTTACCGGATTAATTGCGTTGTCAGTAAATAAATTTGGCGTAAATGTGTCTTAATTGTTTAGAATGTTCGCTAAAGAGCTGCCATCTGCTTCAAACGCTGCCGAGAATCCGTGATCTTCCTAGCCAGCGCTTCTCTCTCCCAGCATGCTCCAGTCTCCTTCTCCCAACTAGAATATTCCTAATCAATCTACCATAACAAAAAAACTGAGTTGCTTTCCAATTAGACAGGCACCGTGCTGCTCACAGTTTACTTGCCGCACATTTTGCAGCACGTTTTGAACCTGTTGACCACATTCTTTAATTAAAACAGCGTATACATTCAATTTTTCTTTCATTTTCTGGTTGGTAACACCAAAGGCTATGTATATAGTAGGTGGCTTATTAAAAAGCAGACATCTTCAACCTCTGTCCCTCTGCAAGCTGCTGGCTCCACGGTTTAGCCCAGCACCGCTGCTTACCAACACGGAGCACAGTGCACCCACGTCAGGAACTGAAACTCCAAAAGATGTAGATAAGCCTACACAATCCTCCAGCTCTGCGCCAGCATCGGGTACTCCAAACCTCTGCCTTCAACAAAATATACAGCCTGGCCTGCCAGACTTAAATATGGGTAGCCCATCCCAGCCTATTTTAATTAATTATCCCAATGGCGCATTCGGAAAGACACTCAGATGTTTTAGTGCAAGCTGGTATCAGTCTTGAACATGGCTTTAATATCCTGTTGTCCGTGATGCTAGCTTTTGCTTTGCCGGCTGCAAATTTAGTGTTTCCAATTCGGACCGTGAGGACATCTTCACCAAACACGGCTACACTAATTGGAAAAAAGCTCTAGAAAAAGACAGTGGTGGCGTCTAGTATCCCGCACATCGAGCCATGTCTGCATAACAAGAGTATCAGCGCCGGGCAGAAACGGGTGAAAGCATAGTTCAACTACTGGGTTCAGCCCAGATAGAAAAGAATGGATATTATGTGAAAAGCATTGGGGAGGCCGTTCAGTTCCTTGCAGTCAATGAACTGGCTCTGTGTGGTCACAAATCACGAAGGTGGGGAGGAGAGACTTTTCCTTAAGTTCTTTGATTACACAATCAAAAAAAATGGCAAACTTGCAGAAATTGTAAAATACATCCCAGACAACGCAAAATACACATCCAGTGTAACTCAAAATGAAATAATTGAGACTCTTGCCAAAATTGTGGTAAAAGATATTAGGACCAAATATGAAAAAGATGACTCTCCTGGACTTTGCATTAAAAGTGATGGTACCATGGGATCGCCGTAACATTGAGAATTTGTCTGTAGTGATTAGATTTGTCCAGAACTCTATCCCTGAAGAACACCTGATTGGCATAATTGAACCGAATCAGCTTGATGCTGAATATATTTGTAACCAAATTCTGTCACATCTCTCTGAGCTAGGTTACAGCCCAGACAATTTAGTGTGTCAGTGTTTTGATGGTGCTTCTGTCATGTCTGGGGCAAGGGGTGGTGTCCAGGCTTTGTTACAAAACAAAGTTGATAAGTATATTGCATATGTACACTGCTACCACCACCAGCTCCATTTAGCAGTGATACATGCAATGGAATCAGAACCTCTGGTAAGAAGTTCTTTGACTGGTCAAATTCATTGAACGCATTTTGTCACAGACATTATGTTTCACACACATACAATACACCCACACTGAAAAGACTTCTAGAAATACGATGGACAAGTCATTATGATGTCACAAAGTCCATTGTCAACAATGAGGAAGCTATAAGGGGGCTTCTCTCAGAGGTAGCAGAGGCTGACACTGCCCCTTCTGACATCTGCATAGAGGCATGTGGTCTTTTGACCCATTTAAAAAAGCAGAATTTCTTCAATACAGGAAAATTCCTCCTTCATGTGCTTGGTGTGCTTAAACCAGCCAATGCAATTCTACAGGCACATGCAGTGGATTTGTGCACTGCTGGGGAGGTGGTGACAGCTTCACTGGCCACACTGAATTGAGATGAGATGCGACTCATTCTGGGAGGAGCATTTCTCTTAGTGTGAAAGTAGGCCTACCAATTCGCTCAAAAGGAAACGGAAAGTTAATTTACAGCTTGATGATAGTATTGTCGTGTCTACGCTTGGGCATGGTGACTCTGATGAACAAATTGCTCCTAATCAGACTTTTAAAAGAGCTATGTTCAGCATTCTTGATAGAGCTATTGTGGAAATGGAAACAAGATTCTGTCAGAGAAATGTTGAATTATTGAGGGCTACATCGTTTCTCCTGCCAAAATCGGAATTATTTCTTGATCATTCTCTCCTGAAACCACTTCAGGCACTTGCAGGCACAGAGCAAAACAGCATGAGCTTGCAAAAGGAAACTGCTGTGGCAAATGCAATGTTGATCAATAAACTGCCAGCTGATGCTTATTTCTCTGTAACGTGCAAATGCATTCAGCAGTACAAAGTGGTCTTCCCTATGTTGTATTTGCTATATGTCACAGCACTCATCAATGGTGTGTCTTCAGCTGCATGCGAAAGGTCTTTCTCTACTTTGAACCACATTCTCACTCCACTCAGCCGAACAATGCTGCATTCAAGGAAGAGAAATGTAGTCATTCTGGCACATGAGAATAACATCACAGAATATCTAGAAATGAATGAATTTATTTCAGAATTTGCCAAGAGTAACCGCAGACTGGTCCTGTAGATAATATCCAGGTTAAACACCGGAAACTGATATCCTATAGCCTCCCTAATGACTACAATGAGCCACGTTTCTATTCTTGCTCTCATATGTTGTATACATTTGACTTTATTGATATTTACCTTGTAGATGCAATTCTATATTTGTTCACAAAGAACACAAGTTCCATTGCCTCTGTTAAATCTATTGAACAATAGGTTATGATTTATGCCACAATTTTTGCTTTTATATGTTATATAAAACTATGTTGTTATTATTATTTGACCCCTACAAAAATGGGGATGGATGGATATTTTTTGCCTCCCCAGACAAGCCAAATGCCCACCCACACATGATGTTCTGGTCACACCTCTGAATGAATTTCAAAAGTTTTAAAACATTTATTGAAATTTTACCACTGTAGATGTAAAGGCTGAAATCAAATGCAAAGTATGGCAAACATTTTTCTCCTTTAACAAGTTATTGTAATCAGCAACACTTAGCACATTTTGCTTTGATTACAGAAGTAGCACTCTTCAGAAAGGTCCCTATTAATGATCCACATCTGAATTTGCATTTTTATCCCAATATATACAACATAGATTACTTACATTTAAATTAAATAGTTAAGTTGCACATATTGTAGTTGTTTACTTTCAACATAAAGAGACATAGGGGCGGCACGGTGGCGCAGTGGGTAGCACTGCTGTCTCGCAGTTAGAGACCCAGGTTCGCTTCCTGGGTCCTCCCTGCATGGAGTTTGCTTGTTCTCCCCGTGTCTGCTTGGGTTTCCTCCCACAGTCCAAAGACATGCTGGTTAGGTGTATTGGCGATTCTAAAATTGTTCTTGGTGTATATGTGTGTGTGTGCACACCCTGTGGTGGGCTGGCACCCTGCCTGGGGTTTGTTTCCTGTGTTGGCTGGGATTGGCTCCAGCAAAACCCCGTGACTCTGTATCCTACATCATTGTGGGAAATATTAGTGCACAAAACAATAAATAAGTAAATAAAATTTTCACTGGTAAAAATGTGACAAATCTTCTATAATTGAAAAGGTATAGTGAAGATAAAGAGAGAGTCATGTTCCAAATTAAGTTTGTTACTCATGGCACTGAAATTGATTTAAAGTTGCAACTGTAGTTAGGGATGTAGCGGGTTGGATAATGGATGGATGGATGACTGATACCTCATTGAAAAAATATTATCTGCAAGCTATGACAAAATATTAAATACTAGACATTAAGCCAATTACAGTAACGGGCTAGAACAGTAGTGCATAAACATTAGTAGGAACAGTCTATATTAAATGGCAAGTGACCTTGACCTCATTCTGTTTCTTGTCTTAATTTTTTTTTGTCAAACATATTTTTGCAAGAAGCCTAAAGTAAAATAATAATAAAAATAAAATAGAAATGTATATGACAATACAGTAAGTATAATTAATATTGCCATAGTGTAAAACTTTGTAACAATCTGTAAGACACAATATCTGAAGAAGATATTTAGGTCAAATTTTCTATTTTTTTACCTCATGAAATTTTTCTATACAATTTCATTATAGACAACATTTCTTGTAAATATTCTGTCTGAGTTTGGCAACAGTTTGCCTTGTTCAGGAATCTCTACAACCTTGACAACAACATCTGGAAAACTTCTAACTCTTGATAATGCAACATATAACTGACCGTGGGTGAATACTGGTTCTGGCAAGTAAATGCCAACTTTTTCTAAGGTTTGGTCTTCTGAGTCTTTCTCTTTTAGCGTTTTTCTGACGGTCATTTTCTTTTTCTTCATTTGATCTATTTCCTCGTATTTTTCTTTGTCTTTCAGCCTTTCTTTTGTTGATGTTTACTTGTTGAGCTGACTGTTCTTCCAGGAGATGTTGCTTATATAGGATTTGATTGTCTGTGTCTTTTGTCCTACTTGACGTGTCCTTTTTTTTGGGTGGCATGTTGTTAGTAGGGCGGCATGGTGGCACAGTGGTAGCGTTGCTGGCTCACAGTTAGGAGACCCTGGTTCGCTTCCCGGGTCCTCCCTGCGTGGAGTTTGCATGTTCTCCCCGTGCCTGTGTGGGTTTCCCACGGGTACTCCGGTTTCCTCCCACAGACCAAAGACATGCAGGTTAGGTGGATTGGCGATTCTAAATTGGCCTTGGTGTGTGGGTGTGTTTGTGTGTCCTACGGTGGGTTGGCACCCTGCCCAGGATTGGTTCCTGCCTTGTGCCCTGCGTTGGCTCCAGCAGACCCCCATGACCCTGTGTTCGGATTCAGCGGGTTGGAAAATGGATGGATGTTGTTAGTAGATACGTCCGTAATATTTTCTCCTACAGTAATACTGGCTTGTATGTGGCTGTAATATGCATCATTGTATTGTGTGTCTTTAATTTTCTCTCAGTAATACTGGTTTGTATTTCCGTAAAATGCCAGTAATTTTCTCTGACAGTAATACTGGCTTTGATGTCCGTAATATGACTTTAATTTTCTGTCACACCAGTGGGCAATCCCCAGCATCTGATTTAATGTGTGGCGTGCTGCTTATAATCGTGCCTGTGTGGTGTCTCCTCAGCAAGTACTGTGCAGTTCCCCAGCAAGTATTTTAATCTGTGGGGGCGTGCAGCTGATTATTTAATGTGTGGCATCTCCCCAGGAACGCGACTACACAATCAGCACTCTCCCCAGCAATGGTGTCCTTTATTTCTTATCATGCACGGCTGTGGCAAGGCCATTCACTGTGTGCCCAACTTCCAGTGTGTGTGTGTCCACGGTGCCGAGCGATTGGGCGGGGCACGGTGCAATGTGCGGCGCGGCCCACGCATGCACACTTCACCAGAAGACACATATGGACACCTGGACGCACACAGGGTTTTATTAAAGAGGATACTGATTTTTTTAAGAAGAATCATTAAATTACACAATTCCTATAAGATGTTTTTGTATGATTTATATCATCTCTGCTTTTCTTATTTTTTCTGCTTATTTATTTTGGATTATAAATTATTGCATTTTCACTTTAAATTCAATGATCGGCTGTTAAGATGACTTACAATGCCTGGTGCTCGGTGGCCTGTTGCTCAGTCCTCTGATCACTGGCTCTCCACAACTCTGTATTAAATCACGGGACCTTATGAGGACAGAGACATAGAAAAGCTGACTACTTTGTTTAAAACATTCTGTAGTATCACCTACCTGCAGTACATGCAATTAAATATTATCACCAAAGTGTTAGAAAATAATTTGATATCACTATAAAGTTTAGCTCTCAAACCTATTTTTTATACCTTTTAATTTTCTTATTTTATCATTGAATAATTATACAAGAAAAAGGAAACTATTAATATACTGCATATCTACATTTCTATTGGATCTGTGTTTATAATATGTTCAGTAAAGTTTACCTTTCATTATTCACTACCTGGTAATACATTCATTTTAGTATTTGTAAACTGTTACCTTTACTGACAGTCTGATTCTGGGGCGTCTGTAAAGCAAAGCCTATAAACCTTGGTATGACAAATGACCTCTCTGAGTGAAAGGAATGAATGATAGCTAGTATTATTTTGGCACAGCACCTTTTTAGGAGGGAGACACCCTCAGAATTTGACAAAATAAAAAAAAATCTGCCAATGCAAAAAGTAATTTAAAAATACGAAAAGCATTATTCAATGACAATATATAAAGCCATGTAATTTTTGTTAAGTAGATGGCTACTAGCATATTACAATAAGTATTAACAGTTGCAGCTTAATTCCATCGATTAATTGGTCATTTGACATAAACGTCAATGGTAGGTTCTCAATATTTTTGACATTTTGTCTTTGAAAAGAGCAAAAAGAATTTCAACATATATCTTTGTAAATTGAATGCTGCTATACATATCTGGCTGGAGATATTTTTGAAAACTAGCATTTTTTACAAATGCAAAAAAAAAAAACCCCTGTGAACATTTGTGGTAGACCAAACTTAAATGCTGGCCTGTTTATTGGTTGTGTAGGTTTGCTTTATTTCCCAAAACTATGTGGGAATTTTGCTGGGTACCATGGCTTTGTCCTAAAGACACTTCAGTTAGTTTCATAAGTGACTTTAAATTAACCCAGTATAAGTAGGAAGGTGTGTGAAAGACTACATCAAATGACTGGTTTTGCATGCAGGGATTGTTTCTCCCATGTGACCAAAACTGCTGTGATATACTACGGCATCATAATCAGTAGGTCTAAAAATATCTGAATGAGAAACAATTATTAGGTTTTTCCATTCAAACGTCAACTATTCTGTTAAATTACATACTACTAGCCACAGTACCAGATGCATAATAGAATAATTTAACAATATTTGCTATCCCTTGCCCTATGTGTACTTTTAGTACCTTTTGTCTTTGTGCTAAATGATGCTCACTTTCTCGAGTGTAATCCTGTAAAGCCTGCTTCTCAGACTGTCATAATTTTTAAGGGACCTTTCTTGCCACCTGTCTGGTTTTATATTTTTCATCTTTGAAGGGGATTCTTATAGCACTCCTCATATGTCTCACACTCATACTTCCCATTTTTTTGGATCACTTAAGTCAAACTAACCAACCAGATTACTCTGAGGGACTGGACACCCAGAACTTAGTTTTACTAAGTTACATTATATAGTAGTTCACCAAATTAACAGAAATTCCTTTGCAATATTTCTTAAAACTACTTGAAAATTTTCTATGAGCTGCACAATTTAACTTGACTTTCCTTAATCAGTAGTTACAAAGTGTCACAACTGGCTTCCTTTTACATATGTTCTTGTGACACCTCTAGATACACCATAAGATAAAATTCAGAATCCGTAAAATTTCATACTTCTTGCTTATTGTGTTACAGTCAGTTTTTCCTCATATTTTCCGTTTCATTGTTTTTTATTTTGAATTGTTATTTCCATGCTTTTATGTTACTTTTGTTAGTTTGGCTTATTTTTTGATATTGGTGCTGTGTCATTTTAGATGCACTCCCATTCCTTGTACCAAGCTTTATCTTGCAGTCAGAAAGTCAGACTTAGCAGCAGAGTATTGAATTTGTGTTGGTTTTTACTGTTAGTATTTTTATTTCATCAGTTTTCTGGAGTATTGGATTTTTTCTCCTATTTTATTAGATGTTATTATTGGATTGTGATTTTGCCTTTTAGGCAAATCCTTTTGTTCTTTTTAGTATTTTGTTATTTAAAAAAAAAATCTTCACTTTAGAAGGATTAATTGTTGCCCTTTTGATTTCCATTGTATTTTGGCATAGTTCTCGGGCTTTCTTTGCATTTTCAGCTTTTAAGGTTAGCATCTATTCTGGGCCTGTGTAGGTTAAAGCCAGCAGTTAGGACATGGGAAATAACACTCTTGGAATGAGCCTTATCTGAGCAAGCTAGTAAGAGTCCCGACCTGCTTTGTAGCTTATTTTGGAGGCCTCACAGCCATTTTGTCTGGAACTCATTTACAGAACACTTCTGGCAGCAAAATCAACACAGCTGTGAATAATTAACCAGAAAATCCACACACATCCAATCTCACAATATCTTTTGCCTTGAGGGAGCTTTGCACTCTTAAGAGCATCTTGGTTTTCAGAAGAACTCCCCTTAAAATATGGTTGACATTTAGTATAAGTATCATTATAAAGCATTTATAAATAGCATATAAATATTTTATTAACAGTTGCTTATAAAGGATGTTTGAACTAAAGTTTTACCAAAATGCATAATATTTGGCTTATTCTTTGTATTACTTCTGTAAAACATAACAGATGAACAACAATCCAACATAAACACAAGGTTGCTGTGATCATACTGAAAAAAATATAAATAATCCTGGTTTTATTTACTGACATTTATAAGCCTGTTGTATTTTATGCAGTAAAGACATAAAAACCGTATGGTTGCTGACATATTTTATAATTAGTTAACAGGATGCTTAAGTGGTTTAGTTATGGACAGTTTGGTTTAAAGTTTAGTGCAATAGCCAGTAGACCAGGCTGATTGTCTAAAATTAGTGTGTTGTGTAAGAATTCATCTTAATGTGTTTGCAGCTCTCAATGAGAGAATGTACAGTGCTACAATTTATGAAGCCCCAAATTCAATAATTATACAGTTCTAAAAATATCAACCATTCGGTCAAGTCTGAGATATAACTGTTTGTTATCAATATAGTAATCTGACTTCTCCATCCTCAGGTATTTGAAATTAAAACAGCATGACAAAGACAATACATCATTGTTTTCAACTTCATACATTAAAAGTAATGCCCTCATGCTCAAAAACCCAGATTTATTTCTTCCTGCGTGGATTCCATGGAATTAGTACTGTAAGATGGAGTGATCACACCAACATGTTACAGAGTACATCAGATGCTGCAAAATAAAGTAACAGAAATCCATTAAACCAAACTACTTCTCTTTGGGTATCTCGATTCAATATATTTACATCATTGTCACACATACCTGTTGCAATAACCAGCAGAAAAAAAGAAGAATTTGAGAACTGATATTATCTTTGCATGTGCACATTTTATCATTTTCTACTTTAACTTCTGTTGAAATGTAGGGAAATTAAAAACAGATCTCAGTGGAAGGAAAAACTTGAGTCAATGAGTATATACTGTCACTACATCCTTTGAGCAAAATGAAAAAGAAAATAAAAAGAGAATATTGCATGAATGCTACAGTACCGTTCAAAGCAAGGCAGCACCCAGAGAGATAGCTTAGTAAGAATTACAGCTTTAGAACATAGCATTAATGTTTCTACCATTGGGAACAAAACAAAAGTGATTCAAGTTGATGTATATTAGAAAGAAATTCCACTGAGCTGAAAGTGAAACCTTTATAATGACATATTGTGGTTTCTTATTACAAGAAGATTTAAGACTTTGTCCTTACTCTTTAGAGTTTGATTCTTTCTTCTTAAAAATGCTCAAGGCATGTTTCTTCATTTACTGAACACTGAGAATTGTTCAAGTTTATTTCCAGGATTCAATGGAACATCTTAAAAATAAAAGTTTCATTCAACTGAAGTATATCTACAGTTTAACTACTGTATATTACTTTTCCAAAGGAAGGGTGGAATTGAATGCGTCATTCCCCTTAATTTAATTTTAATAGGAAAAATAAGATATTAGTGTACTACTGTAATGCCTTTATGTATAATCTATCATCTTTCTTCCTAAGCATTTTTACAAATCTTATAAGTATTAAAAACAAACTACTGCTTTGAGGATTCAGTGAATAGCAAGTTTGTAATTCGAATTTCTGTTGTGTGCAGCCAATGAAAAAAATGTGCTATGCAGAATTCAAGCATTGGTGTAAGTTTTTAAATGTGTATCTTTCTAACACATTTCATTCTGAGCAAGGGAGTGGTTTATATTACAGTGTTTCAAGACAATAATTTAATATGCATATAGATCTAAGGATTTTATATGTCAAACTACAGGAAGAAAAAGTCTGAAATGAATAAATTAGGCCTAAACTTAATGCATTTATTTTTAATAGGGAGGTGCAGGGCTTCCAGGAAAAAATGGGGCTGATGGAAAGGATGGATTACCTGGACCACTGGGACCTTCTGGGCCAAAAGTAAGTGAATGGGTTGGCTTTAAAGATTTTACCATTTATTCTTAGCTCTGTGCAAATGTGGTATCCTGAGAGGGTGCAGAACTTAGGATAACACTTTCAGAAGGATATGCACTGTAACCATTAAGCACAGTAACCATTATATGTCTGAAGCCTAAGACAAAGTTAACAGAAACAAGTACATCTTGTCTGGAAGTGTTAAAGTTACATTTTTGGCATGAAGACTGCATGTTTAAACACTGCTTTCTGCATTTTCCTACTCTTACAGCTCACTGTTAAACTGTTCAGTCTCAGAAAGTACCATCCTGCTTCTCACACTTTAGAGTCCCTAAAGACATTACATCTGTTTCTTATTAAATGATGCTGAATGAGCACAAACATCTTTGCTCATTTGAAAATGCAAAAAATAATTTAGGCATGTGTTATATTATACTGTAGGTAGTCAGTTATTAATGTGATTGAAATCACACAAAACACTGGAAGAGGTTTGGGCTACCCTGGCGGTATGTCCCATAAAATGGAGAAAAAAAATGAAGTGGCAAGGATAAACAAATGCACAAAAGACCATGCAGGTCTTTGTAAATTCTATATAAGTCACTTCTGGGGTACTGATGGGTCCACTAAGATGAGGGATCTACAAATGACTGCTGACACTTCTGGTGCTGATGTTCTTTATATCCCATCTGTGGCAGAAAGGATGGGAGTACCATTTCAAGAATAGTGAAAATTACATCAGCAGTCAAGGGTAGGCAGAAGAGGAGAACGTGCTACTGACAGTGACCTCTAATGCTAAGAGGAGGTATTGCCCTTATTGTAGCCCTATAGCTTCCTCTTACTTGTATGTGACTGACAATACATTAAATCATTGCCCATGGAAATGCAAGGTGAATGCACATACAGTTAGGTCCATAAATATTTGGACAGAAACAACTTTTTTCTAATTTTGGTTCTGTACATTATCACAATGAATTTTAAATGAAACAACTCAGATGCAGTTGAAGTGCAGACTTTCAGCTTTAATTCAGTGGGTTGGACAAAACGATTGCATAAAAATGTGAGGCAACTAAAGCATTTTTTTAACACAATCCCTTCATTTCAGGGGCTCAAAAGTAATTGGACAAATTAAATAACTGGAAATAAAATGTTCATTTATAATACTTGGTTGAAAACCCTTTTTGTTTGTGGGCCTTTCTGTCCAAAGTTTAGTCTTCAACAAGTGAAATGCATGCTCAATTGGTTTAAGATCAGGGGCATCTTGCATAAACGGTGCGTTCAAATCGCGATGTATAAAAGTTACACTTGGCGTAAAGCCACACACTTTTCCACGGTACCTCATACCTTGTCGTATGCAAGTTCTCCACTCGGTTTTTCAGACTGGCGGCACCCAGCGTGAAAGCAGTGTTACTGTTCCTGTGTGGTTACTCTTTATTTTCCTGACGTGGCTTTAGAAATACACTGAAACTAACCGCATATTGTTGATTAGTGTAATGCATCTGATTGTAATTAACTTGTAACAATATAATGGTCCAGGAAATAGCCATAGTATTCCAGATACCATAACTGCTTTAGCGTTGTTACTCTCACTGCACCATCTTCTTCTTCTTCTTTTTCTTCTTTCAGCTGCTCCCTTTAATGGTTGCCACAGCGGATCATCTTTTTCCATATTACTCTCACTGCACCACTCAAAGAGTATTTATATCACTGTATCTGAGTGGGGAATCACAGGAGCAGCTGATCAGAAAGAATTATCGGTATTACAGCATCAAGCCTCAGCCATGGCAAAACGTTTCAAAGCCTTTCCTGTACGGACCTCGCGGTTCAGAAACCGTTTCATCCCAAGAACTATAAACGCAATCAATCAATTGCTCCTTGTGGAACTGTTTGTACTTATAAGTACAAACACCCCACTGTAAACTTGCACTACAGTTATAATGTTGCACAACCTGCGCCACTTTATAAAGCGCATATTTACATATGATGAAGGTATCATTTGTAAGATGAAATGCAGCAAAATATGTTGATTATATTATACAGATAAAACTTTAACTTCATTTAAATAATCTATATTGTTAATAATTAGACATGTGAGGACACGGTGCGCAGTGCTAGCATGTTCACGTATTGTTCCTGCCTTGCGCTGTATATTTGATGAGGCTGGTGCGACACTGGAAGGATAGATGGATAGAATAATTAAACACGCATTACTATGAAGATATTTCAATGTTCCCTAAAAGTTTTGAAGAATCGTCGTTGTAAGCTTACAGATGGTTTAACGTCTATTACAGAGCTGATTGTGTGCCGATTGGGTATTTGGGGAAAGAAAAGTAAGGACAGGAATTGAAGGTTAGTACTTTTTTTAAGAGACAGTACTGCTACAATAAATTTTTCATCGAAGGTCGCTCATGGCACAGCAGCATCTTGTGTGAGACATGAACAATCACTGCGCCACCGTGTTCCCATGTTTAGTAACATGCTTTCATTCCAATCATCATGAAAATGATACCACGTATACATCTCAGTATTTTAATTATTCAGAGAGCTGTAATATCACAAATTTAATGGATTCTGTATCCTGTCGGAGAAAGAGAAAGAACAGAAGCACGTAGTGATTCACACACATAGAGCACATTGAAGATCAAATACAAAACAAAGCATTTAACATGCTACTTTAATTACAATGGGATTTGAGAAACTAGTAAATTAAATTATTTTAAGATGAAGTTTATGATGTTCTACTTTAATGACAAAATAAACTACGTGATTAAAGTGGAAATTTCGAGATTAAAGTTGACATTTCATGCTTTTTCCCACTGTGTGCCTATTATTTTGTCTGTACCCTAATAAGCTCAGACAGTGGGCTACAACTCGCCTTTTCACTGCGACTTTGATATGTGACTTCTTTTTTATTTTGGCACTGTGCAACTTTGTGAACGTGAGCTTTCGAGTTTTTCCGACACGCTAAGTCACTTGATCAACTTCCTTTTGTTGATTATACCAGCTTAAGGGCAATTTATATTGATTTGCATATTCAAAGAGGCGTAATTCTTGGAGGAGTTGGGGGCGGGACAGAAGGCGCATGCACGAGCATTACTTTTCACGCTGATCGGGATTTATGGAGCGGAAGAACACAGAAGTGGGCGAACGCACAGATTTATGCATCTGGATTTTTCTGTGCGTGAGCATATTTCGGCTTTTGTGCTTACTTCATGTTATAGTGCAAATTCTACGCACGGCGTAATGCATGAGGCCCCAGGTGACTAATTTGGCCATTCAATAATTTTCCACTTCTTTGCTTTAATAAACTCCTGGGTTGCTTTGGGTGTATGTTTTGGGTCATTGTCCGTCTGTATCATGAAAAGCCGCAAAAATCAATTTGACTGCAGTTAGCTGTTTTTGAGCAGACAGTATGTCTCTGAACATCTCAGAATTCATTCAGCTGCTTCTGTCCTGTGTCACATCATCAATAAACTCTAGTGTCCCAGTGCCACTGGCAGCCATGCACGCCCAAGCCATCACACTGCCTCCACCGTGTTTTACAGATGATGTGGTATGCATTGGATAATGAGCTGTTCCACGCCTTCTCCATACTTTTTTCTTGCCATCATTCTGGTAGAGGTTGATCTTGGTTTCATCTGTCCAAACAATGTTTTTCCAGAACTGTGCTGGCTTTTTTAGATGTTCTTTGCAAAGTCCAATCTAGCCTTTCTATTCTTGAGGCTTATGAGTGGCTTGCACCTTGCAGTGCACCCTCTGTATTTACTTTCATGCAGTCTTCTCTTTATGGTAGACTTGGATATCGATACACCTACCACCTGGAGAGTGTTGTTCACTTAGTTGGCTGTTGTGAAGGGGTTTCTCTTCACCATGGAAATGATTCTGTGATCATCCACCACTGTTGTCTTCCGTGGATGTCCAGGTCTTTTTTTCGTTGCTGAGTTCACCAGTGCTTGCTTTCTTTCTCAGGATGTACCAAACTGAAGATTTTTCCACTCGTAATATTATAGCAAATTCTCGAATGGGTTTTTTCTGTTTTTGCAGCTTAAGGATGGCTTCTTTCACCTGCATGGAGAGCTACTTTGAACGCCTGTTGTCTGTTCACAGTAAAATCTTCCACATGCAAGCACCACACCTCAAATCACTCCAGGCCTTTTTTCTACTTAATTGATAATGAACATAACAACGGACTTGCCCACACCTGCTCATGAAATAGCCTTTGAGTCAATTGTCCAATTACTTTTGAGCCCCTGAAATGAAGGGATTGTATTCAAAAATGCTTTAGTTGCCTCACATTTGTATGCAATTGTTTTGTTCAACCCACTGAATTAAAGCTGAAAGTCTGGACTTCAACTGTATCTGAGTTGTTTCATTTAAAATTCATTGTGGTAATGTACAGAACCAAAATTAGAAAAAGTTGTTTCTGTCCAAATATTTATGGACCTAACTGTAGCAACCATGATAGGCTGAAGCCATGCCAAAATGGTATATGTACTAGGCTGTTCAATAATATGAAATGGGCATTTACAGTATGTTCTTTGCTCTTTATGCATATGTTAGTGGACTAACTCAGTTTTCTTTTCCTGTAATCATTCTTCCAAGTTCATCTTCCCATAATATTTTTTTCCAATGTGCTTCCACTTCAAGAGACTCAATCCACTGATGTTTTGTAAGTCTTGCCAAAAATATATTTTGTTTGATTCAACCAGTGGACTTTCAAATGAAAATTTCCTGAAATCATAAATGCGCAGCAATGGTTTTTGTCTCTTAAAATTCAATCCTGAAGCTATTAATTGAATTGATAAACATCTGTCCACTGTCCAATTAAAACTTGTAATCCTTAATATTAAGAGTTTAAAAGTGGAGTTACAGTTGTCTCCTTCATGATTTCGTTAGCAAAAAATGTGTATGAGGGATTAAGGCCTCCGCAGATATATTTTGTTACACACTCTGCTTGGTGCAGGCTTACCATTAAGGTTTTCTCAAGCTCACATGACATGTCATTGTAAATTGTCCTTTAATGTGATGTATTAATTCTCGATTTTATTTGGTCTTATGACCTTTTATTTTTAAATGGCTTCTAGAAGTTCTTATGTATTAACCATGTTGTGTTTTGCAAACAAATGCATAATTTTAGTCAAGCCTTTTTTAAATATGTTTTTATAATATAGGGTGAACCAGGAAGGAAAGGAGAACCAGGAGCTGTAAGTGTTACTCTTTACAAATACAGAATACTAGAGCAACCCAGTGCACTGTATTTTATTTAAGACTTTTAAATTAATTTGAAAATACCATCTGAATGAAATATTTAAAAGTGGAAACAAAGATATGCTGTACATGTCTATGTACCCTGAGTTCTCTTCCCGGGTCCTCCTGTGTGGAGTTTGCATGTTCTCCTGTGTCTGCATGGGTTTCCTCTGGGTGCTCGGTTTCCTCCCATGGTCCAATGACATGCAGGTTAGGTGCATCGGCATTCCTAAATTGTCCCTAGTGTGTGCTTGGTGTATGTGTGTGCCCTGCGGTGGGCTGGCACCCTGCCCGGGATTTGTTCCTGCCTTGTGCCCTGTGTTAGCTGGAATTGGCTTCAGCAGACCCCCGTGACCCTGTGTTAGGATATAGTGGGTTGGACAATAACTGACTGACTGTCTATGTACATTGCCAAGCTCCAGATACTGCACATAAAGATACTACAGTGCATTTTACAGGCTGACTTTAAACAATTTAAAAATACTGAATTACATGCATGCGATCAGTGTTGAATGGTTAAAAATGTTATATGTTTACATGATTAAAAATGAAACAAAAAAAACATTTTTCTAATCTTCAATAAATGTTTTAATTAGGTAGTTTGTTTAGTGGTTAAGGCTTTAGACTAAAACTCCTGCTATTGACACTGTATGACCATGATCAAGTCACTTCACCTGCCTGTGTTTCATTTGAAAAACAAAAAGAAATGTAACCAATTATATCTTAAATGTTGTAACTCAACTTCGATTTTCTAACATTCTTTTGTATTTAAAAATATTTCCAATATATCCAAAAAGAGAAATGAACCAGTTAATTAATATTTTTTAAGCAATCAATTATTAGCTGTGTATTTTGAACATCTATTAGAATTATCAATCTGCATGTTATGTGTGTTCTTGGTACATCAATGCAAGTGTGAAATGCACTGCTTGTACATGTACTAGTGATAATTTACCATAGACAAATTTTTTAGACCACTGGAGAATACTGGAACCCCATGACACAAACAACGTGAGGTCATACTACCCCTATTCAGGAAACATCATCATACATATAGAGACACCAAGAATAAATTATTTATTTCATGGGTATCTTTACCACCGTCTTAAATATTGGAAAATTCTTTTTTTTTCATTGTTCTTTTTATTGAATTTATTAAAAGCTAGTAACATTCCATGCAAACAAGTCAAATTAACAAAACTAAATTCAATTCAACCCTCACCAGAAAAGTGGGAAGAGAATCCTTTTTCCCAATATAAATGTTTATTGTAAAATATTATTTATTAGATCATGCCAGGTTTTTAAAAAGTTTTGAATAGATCTGTTTAGTGAGAATTTGATTTTTCCTAAGTTCAAACAGTATATAATATCAGTTACCCACTGACTTAACAGAGGAGCATTTGGATTCCTAAAGTTGAGCAAGATAAGTCTACGTGGTATTAAGCCCATTTGGAAGTACACCAAACACAGCTGTTAATAGATTAGGAGTGATTGTGACATCAAAGCTGTCTGATAGGCATTTATAGATTTTGATCCAGAATGATGTTAATTTAATACATGCCCAAAACATGTGACCTAGTGAGGCTAGAGCTTGATTGCAATTTTAGCATGTTGGATCTTACCGTGGAAACATTTTGGGCAATTTTAAATGAGATAGATGTGCTCGATAAAAGAATGAATTCTGTGCATGGCTGCCTTCCACTCCTTTTCTGAAATGTGGAGTAAGAGATCCTTTTCCCACTGTATTCCGGGATCTTTGAAAGGAAGGGACTTTAAAAAGTTTTTATATATTATAGAAATGCTGTCAAAACAGATCAATATTTATTCTAGTAGATGGGAATTGAGGAAAATTGAGCAGATTTTGTTTAGCAAATTTCTAATTTGGAAATAGTGAAAAATTATATTGATGGGAAGCTAAGTTTGGAGCATAATTGTTCATAGGATGTAAAGACATTATCTGTATACAAATCTCTTAGTGATTTAATCCTGTACGTTTTCCAAACATTAAAAACTGTGTAAGTCTGAGAGGGTGTAAAAAGGTGGTTTCATGCAAAGGTGCCACAGATAAAAGCTTCTATATCTTGAAGTACTTCCTACATTGGTTCCATATTCTGAGTCAATGAAGGACAATTGGGTTGTTAGTATACTGACAATAACTTGTATATACTTGGGCACAAAGCAAGAAATATAAAGAAGTACTGCAGGATTTTGTTTCTATTTGGACCAAGTCTGTGTGTGTTCATGTGTCAATGACCAGGTCTTTATAGCTTGTATATTTGCTGCCTAGTAATAAAACTGAAAGTTAGAGCCATGCCACCTTCTGCTTTAGGTCATTGTAGGGTTGCCCTTTGGATGTGTGGCTATTTTGAATTCCAAATAAAAGAGCTTATGATTGAATCCAATTTCTTAATAAACGTTTTGTTAATGTATATGGGGATGTTGTGAAATTGAAAAAGAAGCTAAGGAAGGATATTCATCTTAACAGTGTTAATTTTCCCTGCTAAAGTGAGATGGAGGGTAGAGCATCGATGCATGTTTTGTTTAAGTTTTTCCATGCAGACAGCAGAATTTTGTTGAAAAACAGCTTTATGTTTACTTGTAGTGTTTACTTCTAGTTATTTAAAATGATTTGCGATGATAAAAGGGAAGGTGTCCAATCTAATGTTGTGTGCTAGAGAGTTCACTGGAAAAAGCACACATTTATTCAAATTAATTTTGAGTCCAGCTAACTTTAAAATTCTGCTAGTGCTGTTAGGACTGCAGACACAGTATTTTGTGTATCTAATATATATAGTACCATATCATCTGCATATAGTGATGTTTTCTGTTCAAGTCCTTCTCTGATAATCCCCTTTATCTCAGAAGCATTTCGAAAGTGAACTGCCAATGGCTCAATGGTGATTGCAAGTAGCATTGGTGACAGGGGGCATCCTTTTCTAGTACCACATTCTAGTTTGAAGTAGTCTGAAACTATGTTGGTAATACAAACTAAAGCTTCTGGACTGGGATGCAGTAGTTTGATCCATCCACATGCAGTGTGTTTGGCCCAAACCCACATTTCTGCAATGTAGTGAATAGTTAGTCCCATTCAACCATATCAAATACCTTTTCTGCATCCAAAGATAAAACATCCCCAGGGTGTTTGACTTTGCGGGTGAATATACTACATTAAATAAGCTTCGACGATAGAAAGCTAAATGTTTGCCTTTAATAAATCCGATTTGATCTTGTGATATTACCAAAGGAAGCACTTTCTCACTTCTTCTAGCTAAAACTTTGGAGAGTATCTTAACAGGTAGAATTTTGTTGTCTCTGGCTTCAATAAATGTTGCTAATAAAAAGGGAGCTACCTTAATTGATTTTTTTTATAACATTTGGCAGGGTAGGCATTACCCATAATGATCACATATCACTGTTCAGAATCAGATACTACATCTGATACTACAAATTAAATTGTTCTACGTATTAAAATTCCCGCACCTCTAGTTTTTTTTGTATAGCTGAAGTGGAATATTTGTCCAGTCCGATCTCTTTGAAACCAAACGGATTCTTGCTTAATAAGTAGATCTCTTGTAAAAATACTATCCTGGTGTCTAGACCCATTAGGTAAAATAATGCTTTCTTTCTCTTTAATTCATGATTGAGACCTTTGACATTCCAGCTCACAAAATTCAATGTTTGGTCATAGAAACATTGCTTTTGAACTTTTGTTGACATTTTGTAGTCTTAAATTAAGGTAGTACATTACTACATATGATAGCTATAACCTTAATTTCTAATTTGCCAGGAGTTATTGCTATGAAGCCTATTGTTGTGTTGGCACTTATAATTGTAAGGGTTAAAAGGATAGATTAGACATAGCTTTCTCTCTTTATTGCCCCTGCCCCCATTTTGCCTCCCCACGTGAGGCTATACAACACATCACGAAGTCCCAGTCCTCTGACATACTTAGAGACAGGGCACATCGAAAACAAAACAAGCTCCCAAAGCAGGAGTGGTGTAGAGATATCTATTGGAAAAACAGTCCAAATACTATAAAACAAGAATGTAATCTGAAACATTTCCAAAAGAATAAACACAAGGAAAATTCTGTATTTGTAATACATTTAGTCCAATATACAACATGTTTAAAATCTTCTATATTTGTGTAGTATCCAATTATGTTTTGTCCAATGTAATTCAAACAAGTATATTTTTAAAACAGAAAGGAGAACCTGGACCAGTAGGAGTTTCCGGTGTTCCTGGGCTTCCCGGCAATCCAGTATGTTTATCCTTTTTATAAATTTCTTAACTGTTGAAATATACAAGTTTTTAATGCTTTCTTTTTTACATTTGTTTTACTATTTTATAGGGGAAGCCAGGAATAGATGGGAAACGTGGAGCTACAGGAAAAGATGTAAGAATTTTAATGTACACTTATTTTTGTTGTGATTTAATTGTAATCCAGGTTTTTTATTTACATTTTATTTATTTATATTTTATTTATTTATTATGTTATGTTCAATTTAATATTTATGGCATTTATGATCCATGGCTTTACTGAACTGATTATGATCCCCTTAGGTACATTTTGCATCATATTTTAACTTTTACTTGCAGGGAGAAAATGGTTTTCCAGGAAAAGAAGGAGAGAAGGTATCATTTTTTATATCAATTTTAAATTTAATAAAACAATGATTTCATATCTATCACTACACATAATTCACCAAACATACCCTTGAACTGAACTTATTATTTTTTATAAAATTTGTAGACTGAGAAACTGGCACATTCGTTAATACCACTCTCCTCCAGCTCCAATAAGCTGAGGTTAAACCTCAGCCCAGTCATTATCCATGAGGAGTTTCTGTATTTGCTCCTTGTACTTGTCTCTTTTCTTTGTGCACTGCAGTTTTTTTTACAGTTAGTATATCCAGTTGCCCTGGTATGAATGAATGTGAATTCGAAGAGTACACTGTGATGGACTTAACATTCACTCCAGATTCTCCTGTTACCCACGCCAATGTTTACTAAACCTACAATGGGACATCTTAATGTTTTTTTGTTACATAACTATTAGTAGTTTTCTTTATTCAATGTATTAACCACAATTAAGTTTTTATTGTTTTTTAATGTGTGTTACTAATTAAATAAAGCAGGTAATGTAATTAATGCTCTTTTTTTTGGGGGCAGGTGGATGGTAGATTGGTTAATGTAGCTGCTTCATGGGACTTAGGTGTGCAGTCACTACTTGTGTGGAGTTTTTATGTTCACTCCAGTAATGTAGATTTTACTTTAGGTCCTCCAGTCTTCCACCTGTCATTTTAAATGAACACATATCAGGAACTCTATACTGCTACATTATGAGTGAGTGAATGCTCTGTAATGGCTGACACTCTAAAACATTACAGTTAAAAAAAAATGTTGATTTTAAAATAGGAAGAGAATGTGATTGTGGTAGTCTGTCTAAAAATAGACATATTTATTGACATGATTTAACAGTCCTAATATTGTAGACAGTAATGGGTTCTGTGTAGGGTATGAATGCAAAACCTGTCTGTAGAGCCAGAAAGAAAGTATACAAAAGCCATTTATGGAGAATATCTTCTTAGAAGACACTATATATAGCAGCTTCATGCTTTTTCTATGCAATTATTTTTACCAAACAATATGTTGTGTAAAATGTAATATATACAGGTAAAATTCCGTTACAACAAATATCTTTACAATGAAATTTTCATTACAACAAAGTATTTTTTTTATGGTCCCGACAGTTTCCCCATATGACGCGAGTATAGAAATCTTGTTACTACGAAGTACATTCAGCAGATACTTTCATTACAACAAACTGCTCAAAAGACCTTGAAATGCCTGAATGAATCATCCACAGAGCAGTTAGTTCTGTGGCCGCAGCTTAGTTGTGTACAACAATCCCCAAACAGAAACATTGTAATTTTTTTTCTTTTTTCGAACTTTCATCATACTGTTTTTTTTTATTTCGCTTTTTTGTCTCCTGCGGTTTTCAGTGATACCTTTTGCTTATTGCTCGTCAATATTTGAAAAACATCCAAACGAGTTCAGAAAACTCACAATTTGAAGAAAAATTGATAACTGTGCTGCCCACAACATGCTTCCACTTTTAGATAATGTTCGCGTTGAATTCCTCTCACCCAATTGCACAGCAGTGCTTCAGCCATTGGATTTGGGCATCATTTGCACTCTAATAGTGTATTATCAAAAGGAAATGCTGAGATTAATATTAACATGAAATAAGCTATTGAAATGATTGCAACCGCCTCGGTGCAAGTTAAAGAAAGCACTATAGTAACAAATACAGAATCTCATTACAACAAAATTTTCATTACAACAAAATATTTTTTAGGTCACTGGCAGTTCGTTGTATTAGAATTTTACCTGTGTTTTATTTTTTTAGCTATACAAGTTATGTTTTTGATAGAAAATCTTAATTTTTTATCACAATCATGTAGTTCAATGAGGGCCAAATTATCCTGGCCATCACAGTAGCTAAGCGCGTCCACACCCAGAGAATCAACAGTCACTTAGTGATGCAAGGGGCATGTGGCAGGACATCCAGGCTATCACTAACTACAGGATAACAGCACTGGCCTGTGATGGTGATGCCTCCCTTCCAAATGCATTGAACAACTTCTATGCATGGTTTGAGGCACAGAACAATATCATGGTAAGGAAGACCACCTATCCTCCAAATGAAAAAGTAGCTGATATCAAGAAGACCCATGGAAGGCTGTTTGACCAGATATTATCCCCGGTAGCATGCTCAGAGAATGTGCAGATAAGTTGGCGGATGTTTTCACTGTTCTCTTCAACATTTACCTGAGCAATGCCACTGTTCCAAAATGCTTCATGACTACTACCAACATTTCTGTTGTGAACAAGTTCTCAGTGTCCTGCCTCAACGACTATCATCCTGTTGCATTTACTAACATAATTCATGAAGTGTTTCGAGAGGCTTCTAATGAAGTACACCAAAACCCTGCTGCTCCCCTCACTTGACATAGCCATCACCACCATTTGGCCCTCTCTCATCTGGACTAGAAGGACACATATGTGCAAATGATGTTCATAGACTTTAGTTCAACACATGTATTCCTGAGCACCTGATTGGAAAGCTAAGCCTGATGGGCCAGAACACCTCCCTCTGTAAATTGATCCTAGACTTCCTGACTGAAAGCTCAGTCAGTCAGGACTGGAAACAACATCTCCAGCACCACCACACTGAGCACTGGTGTCCACAGGGCTGTGTTCTTTGTTCACTGCTGTTCACTTTACTGACTCGCAGCTGTGCAGCAATGCACACCCCAAACCACATCATCAAGTTTGCTGACAACACAACTGTGTTGGTCCTCGTTATCAAGAATGATGAGTCAACATACAGAGGGGAGGTACAGAGGTTATCAGGATGGCACAAAACAACCTGTCTGTGAACATATACAAAATGATTGTTGACTTCAGAAGATCTAGAAGTAACCACTGTCTGCTGTACACCGACAGCTCAAGTGTAGAGACCCTCAAGAGAATTTACTTCCTGCGAAGGCTAAGGAAAGCCCAGCTCCCATCATCCATGCTCACTACCTTCTACAGAAAGACTATTGAGAGCATCCTGTGCAGCTGCATCACTGTCCAGTTTGGGAATTGCACATACACACTTTCTCACTCAATTAGATCATGTCTTTATATTTATTATCTATATATATAATTCACTAAGGGCACGCAAGACAGTGAGCGCAAGCAAGACAGGGAGCCACGCCCGCCAACTCACAGTGCCCCGCCTGCCAACTCTAAGACCATGGGAAACGCTCGACAGAGCCCTGGCTGCCAATTCTAACCCTCCTGCCGCGTCATGGGATACGCATGACAGAGCCACGCACACCAACTGTAACCGTCCTCCCACGTCCAGCGTTGCTCTCAAGGCATGTGCACTGCCTGCTCATGTGCCCACACGCAACAACTCACCAAACAGCCTCACTCGGTTTCGTCTGTGCAAAAGTCCACATGCACCTCTGAGCCACATTGACCTTTCACTACACGCAAGACAGAGAGCCCCGCCCGCCAACTCTAACAGAGCCCTGCCCATGTGTTACGCACGAAAGAGCCACAAACGCCCACTCTAACCCTCCTCACACGTCATGGGGAACGCACGACAAAGCCCCGCCCGCCAACTCTAACCCTCCGCAGGCTTCCAACATCGCTCTCGAGGCAATTATATGATGACATCGACTTCTCAACTGTCACTCTGGAGCAACTCCGTACGTGAGCTATATTAAGCATCACCAACGAAGACTCACTGCACCTTAATGAACAAGTGCTGAAACTTATCCCAAATGACAGTAACTTTCACCAGCATTGACTCCATCGTCACAGACGAATCTGCAGATCAACTTGCATTCCCCGAAGAATTTCTTAATAGTCTTCCTCCCACTGGCATGCCTCCGCATAAACTCAAAATTAAAATTGGTTCAGTCATCATGCTTCTTTAGGAACCTCATGCCAGCAAAAGGTCTCTGTAATGGCACTAGACTTTCTGTTACCAGCATACACTGCAATGTACTGGAGTGTAAGACTGTCAAATCTGCTACCTCACAAACTGTCCTTATTCCCCGGATTTCCCTGACCCCATCAGATTCTAATTTTCCTTTTATTTTTACATGCAGACAATTTCCTGTTAGATTGGCGTTTGCAATGACTGGCACAAGGACAAACTTTAAAAAAAATATGCCTGTATCTGCCAAAACCTGTTTTCACTCACGGACAATTGTATGTTGCTCTCTCCAGAGTTCCATCTTTTCATTCACTGACAGTTGTATCCTCAAACCCTCCCCATTTGGACAACTGTGTCTTTCAGGAAGTGTTCACTCATCAATAAATAATCGCTTGTTGGCTAGTTTTATTTATTATCATACTGTTACTTTCTTCCTACTTCCAGTTCATGTTTACATCTGTTCCTTCTATTAAGGTTTTGTTGCATTTTGGCACAACCTGCTAATCTTTTGCACCTGTAGATATCATAAATGTGTACTGGTCGGCGCTGCACTGTCTTCGTTTATACCACTATCTGTCTTTGCACTGTCCTGCAATGTTTGCACATGGTTGCATACAAGCACTTTATGTTAAAATGTGTATTTTTTTTTCTATATTCCTGTGTTCTATGTAACACAGTGGTCCTAGAGGAATGTTGTTTCATTTCACTGTGTACTATACTAACTGTATATGGTTGAAATTACAGTAAACGGTACTACTACTGCTACTGCTACTAGCTGTATCTTAATACAGAGGCATAGTGACAGGACAGGCCAGGCAGAAAATTGCCTTGGCCCCCATTTACATAGATACTCATTGCAAACCCCCCCCAAAAAAAAGAATTGACTCATTACAATGACACAGTTCTTTTTTTGGTTTTTGCTCCAATCTCTATTGCGGAAGTTTATTTGATGAACAGATATTTATTCAGATTAGATTAGACAGCAATATTAGACGTAATCAGTGTTGTTTTGCATAATTCATGAGAGTATTTATGAGTCTGGGAGAAAAACGTGAAAAAAGAACAGACAGAAGAGAAGAAGCGGACAGTAGTAAGTAGTGGAAAGATTGTCTCAAATTGTTTAGACAATTCAATCATTTATAATTCAACATCCATCTCTCCAGGCTCCACTGTAGTCACTGCACAGCCAAAATTAGCAGCACCAGTTCAGCCACAGGTGAGTTGGTAACAGTGAGACAGCAGTCTAAGAAGTCAAATTTAGTCCCCAGGCACCCACGTCACCAGTTTGGACACAGAACAGATTCTCAGCACTTTTATTTACTTTCACTTACTTAGATTTTTAAAATGTGCTTTATTCTATGATTGTTGTTTTCCTTTTTCTATACAAATGTTGTATTTATTGTATTGTGTTATTTATATAATCTGTTTTTCAAAAAATTAAAATAAAACATTTATATTTGTTATATATAAAATATTACATATTATATATTATAAGTTTGTAGTGATGGCACATTCAACCATAAGACCTGGGCACACAGACATGTGCGTAGAACTCTGCGCTATTTCAAAAGCTTGAACTGACTGCTTAAAGAATGATTTTGCCAACAGGAGTAGCAGCCTGACATGTAAAACAAGAAAATGCTGTATACAAAATATACAAGTTGAAGTGACCTCTCTCAGGCTAAACTTGAATCAGTAAACTAGTCCGTGATTGAAGTCATACAGGATGTTTGTCTACTGTATTTGTTTACGGGCAGGCAGTGTGCAAGAGAAACTTGATTAGGTACAATGGATTTAATTATCCTATTCATTGATTATTAACATTTATAATAGTTTTGGTTTTACCCATAAGACAAACAAATAAAAAACTTTTGAAGAAAAAGTCTACACTATGTTGAAGATTTATTTTAACAACATAGTACATCCTTTAGAGGAGCCTGCCGTCACTTAAACTCCATTTTTGATGCTGAAGCATTGCATTACTACTTTACACACTTTAACTGAGATAACTTCAAATTAAATCTAATATCTTTCTTTGTTTTATGGATGGGTAGGGGAGAGGGTATATAATATGTTATGAATAAGATGTAGTATTTTATACATGTTGTGCAATTGTCATATAATTTATTGTAATGCAATTTTTGAAATCAATTTAATTAAATTTTATAAAGAAAAAAATTATTTGATTTATGCAGATATGAATGAAAGAAAACAGAATTTGTTCTGAAAGCAAATAAATAATTATACATATTATGAATAATTAAACAAAAACTTTAAAAAGAAAATGAAGCAGAAACAAGCACTATGCTTCACTTTTGGTATATTTCTTATTTTTACACTGTCTATTTCCCAAACTGACCTCAAAAGCCTGACAGGCAAAGGACAACACTTTTTAATATCAGAAGTTTGTTTTACAGAAATAAACAAGTGCTAAAGATCAGTTATTCTGCCTTATTTACACAAAAGAGATTTTAATGGGTTTTTTTGCCTAGATTATTCTTCACCCTGTTTTATATTTCTAGCAATCATTTTAACATCAGGAAACTGTATAACATTCTAAATTTAGAAAACAGATCTCTGGAAGAGTGTAGTCTAATTCTTGCTAATCAGACTTTTCTGTCTTTTTCATTTACTGAAAATACACATCATTTAAATTTAAGCTATTATACTTCTTTTCTGGAAAATGACATAACTGATTGGTAATGATTGACTGTTCCCTTTTGAGTTAGCAGTGAATGCAGCATGGAATGCAAGCACCTCTAAAACACTCAGCTGTGTGTTTCAGACTTACATATTTAATTGAATTGCTCCCTTGGCAAAGCTGTGAAGATTGTTAATCTTAATATGTTGCATCCAGGACATCACTAAAGACTATTAATTTTAAATGTATTTGTTGTTTTTAATGCTTTGGCAGGGACAAAAGGGGAAATGGGATCTCCAGGAAAAGATGTAAGTACACTAAATTGTTTTACTTGATCAGGCAGGATGCATATGAATAATAATAATTAATTTATCCAGCCATTTTAAACCTTAACATATTTTTTCTTTCTTAGGGAAAGATGGAGCAAAAGGAGAGCAAGGTCTACCAGGTTTACCAGGACCTCCTATGCTGCTAAACTTCCCCACCATAGCTACACCAGAAGAGGTAAGCAAAGTGCCTGAATATTCTTAGTTTATATTTTCTCTTTAATATAAATTATATTAGTAACTCTTATGTCATGTGAAATGAAACTCAGGCAAGTGTCTTACTGCCTCTGTTCTCTTTTATAGAACATTGGTTCTGACCTGATTTTATTGTGCTTTTCTTCAATACATGAAAACAATAATTGTGAAAATTCCAAATAATGAATTTCAACTTTAGTAATTATTGACTTTTGTGATATAATTATATGCATATTTATTATTAGTGACTAGATGTCTGAACCCTGGTACTACAAGACTTCTTTCTTTTACTGTACATATTGTACAATGTCAGTTTATGTAAAATAGCTGAATATTTCTTCTTTTTTAGGCTTAGAATTTGTTTATCTTTATCTTTATTGGTGTAATTAATGAGTAAACCACACAGCATGTGGTGGACATCAAATGATATTTTTGAAAGCTACTTGCATAAATCTAAACAAAGAATTATTTCCAAATTCAATGTTTGTTTTCTCCAAGTCAATAACATCTTATTATATTTTAGGATGCACCAGGTCCACCAGCCCATGCCTTAAATACAATTAGAATTCCAGTGAGTTTGTAGTTTATACTGACAATTTATAATTTATAACATTAGACTGTATATGATGTGTATAATAACATATAATTACTCTTTATTAAGGGTCCTCCAGGAAACCCAGGGATGAAGGTACATTTTCTACTTTTGACTTTTATGGTAAAGTGTATTCTAAACCTTAAAAGAATTGCTAAAGCTGTCCAAAAATTGTATTTTTGGTTGTTTTAGGGAGAAAAGGGAGAAAAAGGTGAAAAGGTAAGAGTTCATGATGGTCCATAGTATAATGTTTGTAAAAAGTCCTATTTTTTTCTCCTTCGCTTCATGAAATATAAAGTATCATATGCTACACACTTGCTTATCTGTTGTATAATCGTATGATGAAGTTTCAGAACCACTTCAGAATTTACTTTCAAGGACATAAGGGCCGAGGGGTGGCCACTGCCTTCACATATTACTTACTTTTAAATTATTTCTAAATAATAAAGGAAATACACAAATACATTAACACCATAAGAACACATAAGGTGCATTTTATGATCATTTCAGCAAGAAGGTACCTATTCTGTTCCTCTTCTTCAGCAATCAATACATCACCCCTAAACAGAATATTTTGAAAAAGCACTATTTTACTACAGTAATTTATTTATGTGATGTTAAAGGAGAATTTTTTTATTTTTAATGTTAAATGTATTATCCATATATAGAATTTTTCATTATTAGGGGGTGTCCAGTTAGCAAGGGATTGACAAGGACAAATACTCTATCCAGCTGACAGACAATAGCAGAGTTGTCCATATAAGACCAGGGGAAGACAGAAACTCACATATGAGTGTACTTATTTATGTTGATTTAGGTTGAAAAGAGCCAGCAGATGGTGTCATTTTAGAGGGTGCCTTAGAAGATAATAGTCAATTATCATAGCAGTAAGGCAGGAAGGACTCAAAGAATACTATAGGACAGTAACATTTTTGGCATAAAACATTTGGTGGGGCAATTTTTCTTTATGTGTGCAGACTTCTCTAAAGTTAAAATTAATTTACCCAACTCACAGCATAAGTCTCTCTTGTTCTAATGCCTTTTCTAATGATGAACAAGATCACATATCATTCACATCCAATAATGGGATGCTGGTTCCTGTTCTATCTTAATTGGCAGATAAAATGTATTATTATGATTCACTTTGGACATTATCATAATCTGACAAAATATAGCAATACAGATTTAAATGAAGCTCAGGATAATATATTAGTTATGAACTGCCTAAATTGAAACAGCATTGAAACTGAAGACCTTTGAGGCCACAATAACACAAATAAAACATATAGACTAAATGCAAGGCATGACTTGAGCAAAAAGTTTAGGGCTACCAGGTTTTTCTGGACAGTGCAAACAAACTAAAACAATTTGCTACATATGTGTTAATTTTGCACTATGACCATGTATCACACTGCTGGATTATTTTCTAAAAAGTGGAAGGAGCATGGTTTTGATATTAGGTTTGTAGGTTAACTTTTCCTCTGTATGAATTTGTTTAATGGCTGCTTACCTAAAGCACTTGTCACTTGTTTTGGTCAATTTTGTAACCTAGCCTTGTAACCCTTGATTCAAAACAGACACCTAACTGATGTTTTACTCAATGACCTAATCTGTAGGTCACTTTGGGCATAAACATCTGGCAAATAATAAATGTAAATGTAAATGGAGCACACATAAGACTTTTTCAAATTTAGTGCCATCAGGCAGTCCTCTTCATTAGTACAGTATATGAAAATCAAGACTCTATTCAGCCCATATGTATTCTGATCACTGTAATGTCTTATGCACTAATCATTCCTCATAATGATCTCCTTTCTTACCATTCCAAATTACTTTGACTACCTTTGAGGGAGTAAATGGCAGTAGAATTAAGAGTTGTAGCCCTCCAGCCCCATCATAAAACTGGAAAGCTGCATGTACGCCAAAGGGTAAACTTAAAACATGACAGGGACAGTAGAGCAAACTGCATGAGGTGGAAAAAGGCTTGCTGAACCCAGTACAAAGAAACTTTCACATAACAGAACAAGTGGTATTTTTCTAGGTAAGTATTAAGCATAAGATAGAAGCTTGAGAAGTTAAAAACAAGGTAAATTACCAAGGGAATCGTATTACTTATTTTACATGACATTGGATAAAGAAGTGTCCCACTGACCATTAATGTAAAAATGACACTTCTCCAAGATTCCTCCAGCAGGCAAGAGGGAAGTAGGAAAGATTAACTATTAACTAATGATTCACTGCTGACACAGACAAGCCTAGCAGAGGGTAAGTGAAATTTTCGCTCTAGTGTCCTGGGGCCTCATGTATAATGCCGTGCGTAGAACTCACACTTTAACATGGCGTAAGCACAAAAGCGGGAATGTGTGTACGCACAGAAAAAACCATATGCATATATCTGTGCGTTCACCAACTTCCACGTTCTTCCGCTACATAAATCCTGATCAGTGTGAAAAGTAACGCACGTGCACGCGCCTGCTGTCTGGCCCCAACTCCTCCCAGAATTACGCCTCTTTGAATGTGCAAATCAATATAAATAGCCCTTAAGCTCAGCCTTCTGTGAAAAGGCAATGACAAAAGCAAGAGGGCAAATAGAAGAATTTCAGTGAATACCAAGTGGAGGCAAAGAAAAATGTACTATTTGTTGGTTTAAACAGTGCTATAAACAAAAAAGGAAGTTGGAAGTTGACATAGTGTGTCGGAGAAACTCAAAAGCTCACGTTCACAAAGTCGCACAGTGCCCAAAAATAAAAAGAAGTTGTCAGATATCAAAGACGTCATGAAAAGGCGAGTTGTAGCCCACCGTCCGAGTATCATATGAAAGCTTATTAGGGTACAAAGAAAAAAAAGGCACACAGTGGTGAAAAAGCATGAAATGTCAACTTTAATCTCTAAATTTCCACTTTAATCACGTAGTTTATTTTGTCATTAAAGTAGAACATCATAAACTTAATCTTAAAATCATTTAATTTACTAGTTTCTCAATCCCATCATAACTAAAGTAGCACATTAAATGCTTTATTTTGTATTTGATCTTCTATGTGCTCTATGTGTGTGAATCACTAAGTGTTTCCGGGCTTTCTCTTCCTCTGACTGGACACAGAATTCATTACATTTGTGATATTACAGCTCTCTGAATAATTAAAATACTGAGATCTATATGTGATATCATTTTCATGATATTAGGAGTTAAATCATGTTTTTAAACATGGGAACACGGTGGTGCAGTGATTGTTCATGTCTCATGCTACCTTCAATGAAATGCTGTATTGCAGCAGTACTGTCTCTTTCAAACGTACTAACCTCCAATTCCTGTCTTTACTTTTCTTTCTCCAAATACCCAGTCGCCACGCAATCAGCTCTGTAATAGACGTTAAGCCATCTGTAAGCTTAGAACGCCAATTCTTCAAAACTTTCATGGAACACCAAAATATCTTAGAATAATTAAACATGTTCTACTATCTATCTATCCTTCCAGTGTCACATCAGCACCAGCAAGAATACAGCACGAGGCAGGAACAATCTGTGAACGGAGTGCCATCGGCTCACTAGCGCTGCGGCACCGTGTAGTTAAAGTTTAAAGTAAAGTTAAAGTTTTATCTGTATAATAAAATAAACATATTTTGCTGCATTTCATGTTAAAATTGATATCGTCATCATATGTAAATATGCGCTTTATAAAGTGGCTCAGGTTGTGCAATATTATAACTGTAGTGCAAGTTTACAGTGAGGAGATTGTACTAATAAGTACAAACAGTTCTACAAGGAGCACTTGATGGACTGATTGAGTGTGTTTAGACTTCTTGGGATGAAACTGTTTCTGAACCGCAAGTTCAGTACTGGAAAGGCTCTAAAGCGTTTGTCATATGAGAGCAGTTCAATAGTCAGCATGGCTGAGGCAACGTGTGCTTGATGCTGTATACCGATAATTTTCTTTCCGATCAGCTGCTGTACAGCTGTGATTCACACTCAGTGATATAAATACTCCAAGTGGTGCAGTGAGAGTAATATGGAAAAAGATGTTCCAATGTGGGATCCGAGGTGCAGTGAGAGTAACAACGCTAAAGCAGTTATGGTATTTGGAATAGTTTGACCATTCTGTGGACCATTTTATTGTTACAGATTTATTACAATCAAATGCATTAAACTAATAAACAATATGTGGTTAATTTCAGTGTATTTATAAAGCTGCGTCAGGGATGTAGATCTAAAAAAGAAAGGATAACCACACAAGAACAGTAGCACTGCTTTGACGCTGGGTGCCCCCAGTCTGCAAAACCAAGCAGAGAACTTCATACGACAGGGTATGAGCTACCGTGGAAATGTGCGTGACTTTACACCAAGTTTAGGTTTTATACATCCCGATTTGAACGTGGAAACATTCTTACGCAACATTTTTGTGCGTACGCACTGTTTATACATGAGGCCCCTGGAGGTCATAATATGTGATAGTGAAGCTGGAGTTTTATAGTGTAGGATCAACCCTTATTCCAGAATTGAAACCCTGCTGATGTTTCATGAGCATTTCCTGGCCTTTTATGATTTGAAACTAAATGTCAGGATGTGATGTGGGTGAACACTCACAGGCAAGGAAATAGCCACAGAGGGGAGAGAAAAAAGGATAGAGTAAGGTGGGAATTTAGTGTTCTGGTGAGTTATATATTATAGGAAATACAGGAAAATTTGACCTCAACCTGCAAACAGAGGTAAAGCCTCTGTGCATAATCAAATGAGCCTGCACTGTTTAATTTTATCTTGGTTTCCTTTTGTACATTGTGCCCTCCCTACAAAATTAACTTTATTCTGTTTGCGCTGAATAAATCACATCAATTGTCTGCTTTGTTGGCTGTAATTCTGGGTTACAGTGGCTACTAAATGGCTCTATAAATATACAGTAAATGAGTATTATCCACCATTCAGCCATCCATGCATGTATTGTTAAGGACTAGAGCCATAGATACTGCAACTATTAACAAGCGTAGGGGATTTGTTTTATTGCTGGAATCATTTTTATTTTATAGTTATTTAAAAAAAGAAACTGCATCAGTTCAAACTTGTTTCTGAAAATATTTACAGGGTGATCCTGGTCCTGGAAAAGCAATTGAAATGAAGGTAATTTTAAATAAACTTAAGCGCCAGCATAATTTATGTTGTAATCCATTCACACTTATACAAGTGTGTTCATGATTTATGCAGCCAGATATAACTTATAAGAGTGGTGTTCATTATGCCAGTGAATCTTTTCATGCCTTGAAAACCTCTCCATTCCACCTTCATCCATATTGGGCCTATACTAATGGAGGCCAAATGGCCACTGTCAGTATGTCCTAATCTCTTACTATTTTAGTTAATTATTTCAGTTAATTATTCCTGTTTTTAACATTAATATAAAGCTCTAAATATTCCTCTAGGGGAATATACTGTATATGAAATAAAAAGTAATAAAAATACTTGTATAAAGTAATGAGGTAGTGTGGTCACTTCAGACAATATCACTTACCAGATCACATAATGCACATGCCATTGTAATACAGTATGTAAAGAAATGTACGATGCTAGAAAAAAAGCTGCAAAGTAAAATCAGGTGTGACAGTTGGCGGAGGTATAAATTACCACATTAAAAACAGCTAAATACCTGTATTTGTATGAAATGGTTGACACAATGCAGTGTATTTTCTGCATGTAAGATTTAATTTTTATTTTTATTTTATTCAAATATATAAACTTATGTCATTCATAGTATTTATTTATTTGTTCTTCTGTTTAAATCCAGGATATAGAAAAAATGTTTGAAGCCTATGGTATTAAGGTAGGTTGTTTCTGCCATGTAAGTGATACACTGAATTTAACAAGCAGTGAATATTTTGATGTTTGTGCTAAATTACTTTTCTTTTTGCAGTTATCTCTTCTCAGAGGCCTGGTTAACAAGCTTCTGCAGGAGGGGATGGAAGAAGTTCTTCAACAGCTCACAAGCCCTAAAAAAGCTAAATCTGAGAGAAAAAAACAGGTTTACAAGCAGACTACTGATTATACTGTAAGTGACTATTGTATTAATGCATTATATTTACAGAAGAAATAAATGTTGTTTCATAGTGAATTTTAATGTCATGATGGTCCTGTTTTATTCATTATTCTAAAACTTTAAGAGCTATAATTCCATAGCTGAGTTTACCTATGTAACACTTAATCAGATACACTGTTGTTTGAAAACCTTATTCCCTGAAACAATCCAGAAAAGTTAAATAGTAAAATAACAATAAGCTGCAAACAGGACAGTTTTAACATTTACAAGTACACACCATCTACCAGAGATAGTGAAAATAACAAAATGTAGCTAACTCATCCCCAAAGAAAACAGGGTGGGCAAATGACACTGTTTAAAGCGGAAACATTAAACACATGTCATCCACATATACATTGTTTTGTTTTAAACAACAATTATTTTTTGATACATCTCTACACGTTTTGCCTCACATCAAAACAGGCAAATACTCTACATACTTACATGCATTTTAGTGAAGAACTTTTCACAAGGACTTTAAAATTACATCAATGTAAATAACATGAATAAATAACTTAATGCAAACAATTTAATGCAAATAAAGTTACTTTCAACACTAACTCACCATATGTGACCCACAGTGAAAAACAAGCACGAAATAGGCATGAAAATACAAATTGAAATATAGGCCTTAAAATACTTTAAGTATCTTAAGTTGTACATCAACAATTTATTTAATACCCACAATTTTTTCTTCATAAAATGTCAACCTTTATGAAGATATCTTTAAAGTATTTTTTCTTAAAGCATGTACTCTATGTCCGTTAACAACATTTGTTTCCATTTGGTAAACTTGAAGCAGCATAGTGGGAGTGTAAGAGGATGAGTAAAAGTCAAAATGGGAGAGAGGAAGAACAGGATGGTGAGAAGACAATCAACAAGTAACGTGTTACCAAAAGTCTGTATCAGTCTGATCAGAAAAGATAGTTTGTTAGTGTGCTGATGAACAGGTCAAAAGAAATGTCCAAGGAGCTGAACAAAAATGGCTTTGTTGATGCCAGTGAATGTGGTTATAGATGACATTAGAAACGTCTTTTATCCCTAGCATTATAGAAAGTTTAAAGTAAACAGTTGGAAATGTTGGCATGCTTCTGAAGAGATTAGAAGGAGCTGAGAGGTAAAAAGTAGCAGCTTTACATGTTACTATAATGGGGAAGTGGACCAACCACCCCACATGACAGTCAGGGTGTCAAGCCTGTTTTGTAGTATTTATTTCAACTTTGAGTTTCCATTTTTGTACATCCCTTCAGGTATTGATTTTTTAATTAAAAAGTTATACTTTATTGCAAAGATATAATAAATATGTTATGTTAGAACAGACAGTTCAACTTAGATTTTTATGTTCTTTACACTTTAAATCAACTACTGATGCCCTGTTGTCCAAATACAATAATAATATAATGCTTAAATACCTGGGTTATTATTTACAGTACTTAATATGCTTTTGGTTTGTAAGTTACTTCTGAATAAAGAATCAGCTGCTGACACCCAGTCATCTACCTATAAATTTACAGTTGAAACAGATTATACTTTGACATTTATTATACAGTGTATATGTATACAAACACCCACATAGATACATATATACTGTGTATGTATATATATATATATATATATATACTGTATATACGTATATATATATATATACTGTATATACGGTATATATATATATATATATAATATATGCTTAGCATATAAACTTTATACAGCTGATATTTTTCTGCAGAACCACCATATAGGATACAACACATCTTGCTTTACTTTGTGGACATTAAAACATGATTTCATCTTTTTCCAAACTACAGCTTTAATCTAATTTATCTCACTGCAGTAATATTCTAAATTAATACTGGATGTTTACTTTCTGTGCAGAGTTCTTTGAAATATGAAGTGTCTAGTGAACCTCTGACGGAAATTGAAGTAATTGAAGAAGACTTAGATGCTGAAATACAGGAAATGATTCCTGCTACTGCCCAACCCTTTGTAACTGTAAGAAATTAATATTTTGATGTGCAGAATATTTTTAAAACCCTGAGCTGTAAGCTGGTTAAATAAAGAAGGCAAATAAAATAAGTTCATTCCATTTTAAGTAACCCTTTAAAATTTAGATAGGCCATTCATTGAAGGTCAACAAAAATGATATTTGTGCTTATGTAAGATGACTAAGAATTTTTCAAATTAAAAATATATGTACAGGTAGGGAAAATAATAGTTCAAATCTTTATAGCCTCAAATAGTATAAACTTATTTTCATTTCTTTTTTGCCTTCAGGGAATCCAGCATACTGGCACAGAGTGGACTTTATCCCCTAATGTTGATCCTGCTATTGATAAATTATCAGAAAAAGACCTTATATTGCAGAGTTTACCAACAGGCACTTTAGAAACTTACACAGGAACTGTGGAGTTGGAAAATGTTACTGTGACAGAACATGAAGAGAGTGATCATGAAGGGATTGACGAAGAATGGGACAATGAAGGGGTGAAGTTCTCATCTGAAATAAATGTAGAAAAGGATGATTTGGAAAAGGTAACATAAACCCCATTTGCCAACATTCATTCATTGCCTTAAATAAGACATTGGAAGAAAAAAATATACTCAGTGAATTTTAAAAGGACATTTTGCAAAGATGCATTTATGCTTCAGGAATATGGTGTGGGAACAGCCCGGACACAGACAGGGGACATTGTTTTAAGCACCACACACGTTTATTTACAACTATTATTTACAATAAAGTGAAGCACACAACCCACTTTCACCACCAAAGTCCAGGCCTCTCGTAATGCCTTTGCCTCTTAGGTCTGCCTCCACTCCTCTCCTCCCGAGCTGTGTTCTTCTCCTCACCCGACTCATGCCATTGAATGGAGGGAGGCAGCCCCTTTTAAGCTCACCCAGACATGCTTCAGGTGCCTCCCGATTAGTTTCCACTGGCCCTTTCTGGTGTGGCGGAAGTACCGGCTGCGCACCCGGAAGCACTCCGGGGTCCCTGGTCTTCTCCCCAGCACTTCCGGGTGTGGCAGAAGTGCTGAGGGCCTGGGCTCTACAGGCATTGGGGTGCTCTGGCGGTGACCACAGGCTTCTATAGGGTTGAGCTTCTAAGCTAGGTTCCCATGGTCCCTAAAGCCACCAGGACAGTCGCTCCCTCATGGTCTGGAGGAGGCGTAAGCCCTCCTCCGGCCTCCCTGCCCCGGCTGGGTACCCCCCCCAGCCACTTGCCACAATGGTAAAGAAGACTGAAACAGCTCCTATTAAATACAAGTCTTCTTACTAGAGTATTTATTTCTTTATTTAGTCATCTATACCAAAAACATTTGCGCAATGTAATGTAAACTACTATACTTGAACTTATTTACACATATTATTTATTGAATGCATATAGTTTTTTCACCTTGTTGAATAATATACTTAAAGACCTCGAAAGAGGTAGAGGAACCACCATCAACAACATTTTTATTTCTATAGCTCATTTTCATACAAGGAATGTAGCTCAAAGTACTTTACACAATATAAAAGAAGGGTTACAAGACAAAAACAAAGCAGCAAGCTAGAAATAGTTGTACATAACTAAATAAATAATATGTAAAAATAATTTATAAAGAATCAATATGCACTTACATAACACAGAATGTCAGTGGTTATTTTTTGTAGGAAAAGAAGGATACTATTTGTCAACCTGTACTTGCAATCTTTGGCTTTTTCCTTTCATTTATACCAATAATACAAGGTTCAACAGATTGCTTTGTAAGTTAAACACAGGGAGTTTCTATTCGCTCATGTGTAATTCCTCACTTTAAAGACAGTGAAAACATTACATTAGTCCTAGTCTAGATGTGGTGAATCCCTACAACAAAGTCTCATGAACATCCTTATGAGAGCCTGATTACACAAGCATTTAGCCTTACAATGTAAGATGAATAGACAAAAACAGCTGTAGCATTTTTAGAATACTCAGGAGCAAATAATAGTTTCTTTTAGGGAACTACAAGTCAGTCTCTTGCCATTCATCATCTTCCACTCTTTTTTAACATTCTTCTCAGCAACACTCATGAGAATTGTGGCTGTGCTAACTTGCAAGTCAAACACACTTTTTAACAATCTTTTTAACAATTGAACAGAGATTGCACTCCATACTATAATTTGCATTTTACACTACAATCATGTAGTCATAATGTTATCTTTTGCTTTAAAAACCATAAAGTAAGCTTTTCTTTGACTGTAACTTTCCTGTTTAGACTCAAAGTAATTAATAATAATAACAATTCTGCTAAAGAGTATGATGAGACATTACAGTTAATGTTATTTTGTAAACTTCATGACAGAAGCACCACATTCACTTAGAAGATGAAAAACCAACGGGCTCATCCCAACTTTTTGATTCTACCAAGAAAAGTCCTGGCCACAGAAGAAAAGGTAAAGACAAGGCAAAGGTAAGCACTTTGAATTAGGAAAATTATATTTGTCCTGCATATAACTTTATAAACGAATAAAACAATGTAATAATATTGAGTTTTTCATAAATTTTAACATAGCATATATAATGTGAGAGTCTGTGTATGTAAATACATATGTTGTCACAAATATTTTTAATGAGCTGAAGATATAGTTTGCATTTACTAAGGGTAAAGTGCTGGAATACACAAAACACAACACAACACTCATCTACCCTCAGAGTGTCATATCTTTATGAGAATTTACCTTTTCTGCTTGTCCTTCTAGCTCACAAGTCTCTTTCCACTTGAGAGTGAGTTGTTGTTATCTATTTATCCAAAATGCAACCTCATTTACATGTGGTAGATAGTGACCATTTTGAAACATTGGCTTATTGCATCCCGTATCTCATTCTCAAATGCTTGACAAATACATTTGTACTTTTTTGTATAGCCTCCTGCTGCCCCTGAGTAGCAATGAAATATATCTGTTTTTAAAAGAGTACAGGTACCCACCTCAGATCTCCATAACTGGACCCAAATATATCAGGTGTGAAGGGGATAACACCAAAGTCCTCTGTTCCTGTATGCTCTTTCTATTCCTGCCTGATTACTAAAAATCACAGGATTTGAGCTGTTGCCTCCTAATGGTACCCCACTCTGCCCAGATGCTGGGACCACTTTTGCTTGGCCTGAATCACTTAAAGTAAAACATCCTTTCTCAAATTAATGTAGTTTATATGTGGCTCAACTGGACTGGAAATATTCTTTTCCTTATATTAGTTACTTAGGACCTCCCATCCCATACCTTATACCCTTCACCCACTCCTGTTCTTTAGATTTCCTTGTTTCTAAACTGAAACCCTTTATGTTCCTGTCAAACCTTAAGAAGTGGCACTTAAAAAACGAATATATTATCATTAACTTGTTATCTTTGATATGTAATTTTAAAAATATATTTAAAGCATTGTTAATTTCCCTTTAAACTCTACCTAAACAGCTTATAAATATCTTATAACTGATATAAAAATCTTATTGTTTGTCTTTATTATTCTTACCAATGTTTGATATTCTTAAACAGGGCAAGGAAAGCACAAGGAGAAATAAAAGGCAGAAATCAATGCTGGTAAATTATAACTTACAAATTAAACATGTTTTTTTCAATACACAATATGCAGAAATCAAAATATAGCATGAGTCTTTTGAGTTAATTAATTTAATTAAATAATAGCAGAAGAATGTTCATTATCCAAATTGTAACTATATTTAATTAGCTTTCCCTCACATTTTTTTTTTGTTTCAAGGTTTACCCCACTAACTGTGAAAAATCGTACTGCATGAAAGATCAAAGCACTTATTTGAATGTTCTTTCCACATGCTTTCAAGCTTCATTTATAAACAAGAGCAGTGAATTAAATTTAAAAGTGATGACTCCCTTATTTTCTGTTTTCTCAAAATTAATTGAACATTTTTCTGACAAAGTAAACAAAATAAAACAACAAAAAGAATTTAACCTGTCAGTAGTCATAAACCCAGGCAGCTGTATGAAACTATATATGAAGTGCACAATGTTATTTTACAAAGAAATTACACTTCAAAGTGCTTGCCTTAATTAATTCATTATTGTTTATAAAAATACATTCATTATGAAAGCTGTGCTGATCAGTTGTTCAAATTATTTAATTTCTGTTCTAACTATTTACAGCAACATTTAAAAAAATGACAGCATTGTCACCAAGTAATGCAATTTATACTTACATAACTTTTAGTGTGTTATTGCTTGCTTCTTTCATACTTTGCTATTTGCCACCAACAATTATTCCCCCTCCCCCATACCCACCTCCTATAAAATGACCCCAGATGCGTGTTTTTTGGCCTTTCCTGAGCTGCCTGTGGCACACCATTCTCTCTGCAACGTCATTTGGCCACAATCTTCGGCCAATCCTTATATCATCTCTTCTTGCTCCTTAACACAATCCTCTGTTCTCTCCTTTGTGCCAGAGCAAACATATCTGGCACCCTTGACCTATTAGGCATTTATACTGTATTTACTTGGGGTTAACTATCATTTATGTATTACTACCAATATTATTTTATTAATACCAGCATTATGTATTTATAATGCTCCTGTCTGAACATAGTATGATAAAAAGTGATTGATTGTATAAATTACTATATTGAATGAAAAGGTAAAGGAAGACTGATATATAATAAGTATAATTTGTGCATGGTGTTGTACTGATTGAAATTCATAAGCATCAAGCAAATGAAGAACTGTATGTATAGAAAGGGAAAAATATTTATTAGACATGACAGAAAAATATTCATTCAAGGAAACTGAGTGTAAAAGAAATGGCATCTTTTATCTTACAATTAATATAGTGCATAATACTTTAATGACTGCATTTGTCATTCTTTTTTTATTAATATACCCATTTAACTTCATTCCAAAATTTTTATGTAATTTTGATTACAATGCCTGTTTTGGAAACAATGGATACAAGGCGCTTAACAAACTATGTAATGGAAAACTGTCCTTCAGATATCTCACTCTCACAAACCAATCAGCCACCCCCCCATTAACTACAGTATATCTAAAAGATGTGTGAGTCAACTGAATTCCTTGAATGAAACATACTGAAATACAGTGGTAACGTTGAATTTCCAGGCACTCAAGTACAAGTGATGAAAGCCAGCTTTGTAACCTTTGTATGTAGTTATTAAAAGAAATACAGAAGAAATGCCTAATAATGCAGCATCTATTGTCACATCTTACCATTGGTATCCCTGTTTCATGCGTTCTCAGCAGCAGCTTACCTTTTCCTGTTTGCATATGCAATTTGCAAAGTCATTACATTTTGTGTGTCCTGTTGTTAATGGAGCTATTATTTCTACGGTCAATGATCTTTTCTGCTAATGCTGCTATGCACTACTATGCATTGTGTCTTTATGCGTACTCATTATATAACTAGTCATTTATTAATTTTGTATTTGCTTCTTACCTGAGAACTTGTCATAGTTTGTGCCTGCATTCAGTGAAGAAAGCTATACAAAAAAAAAAAAAGAAAAACTGAATTGAACTGAATTGAATGCAATGCTAATGTATTTGTCCATGTGTGTTCATTTTGCTCATCCATCATTCTCTGTTTCTGTCTCACCATTTTTTTAGGAAAACCATCAAAATATATTAATAAAACTAAAAATATGTAAAGGCAATTGAACTAACAAAAAATCTCTTGTTTTAATCAAGGAGGAGGGTTTCTCCAATGAAGAATCAGAGGTAAGTCATTTTAGTCAGCTGATGTTTTGAGCTACTGTAGAAAATCATATATATTTTGCACTCTCCAGAAGATTATTCATTTTGAAATCACTGCTATGACATTTTAATGTCATAGTTGAATTTAAATATGTTAATACAGTATAATTGGGAACCTATGATGTTTTATTTAAATTCTTCTTTTCTGGAGCAACTTAGAGAAGATGTTATTTTAAATATAATAGGCATTTTGGTTTGATTAGTAATATCATGTAGCATTTTATCTTCCAAACAGAATGTGCAATGAGTCTTTTATTACGGATCATGATGCAAACATTATTTTAGTTATTGCTTTTGGAGGCTGAAAGGCTGGCTTTACCTGAAATTGCATCTCTCTGTCAAGAGAATTATGTGCAGCTGAGTTATATCTACTTTTTTATTTTTTTCAAACATCACAAGGATAAAACAACTATTTTTACACATATATTTTTAATATGTGGGTTGGTTTTATTTTCATAAGAAGATTTATAAACACCAATAACAGCAATATTATTTTTCTGTATTAATTTGACTTTATACTATATAATATAGAATACCAAATATATTAAACTGTCATATTACATTTTCTAACTGCAACTGAGTGTTGCAACAGCACTATAAAATCCTTGTTTTAAAAGTTGATGTTGGTGTGGATCTAGTCTTTTCATCGTGTTAATCATGTTACTTTGAAAAATAATATTACTGCATTTGTATATTAGTATTAAAAATAATATATTCTAGATGTAAATTTTAAATGATTTTTTGAATTTTCCATACTTTTTTGCCTTTTTTCAGTATTTTAAGTGATATATTTTCAGGCTTGGTGCTACATAAAGATCACATAGAGTATTCAGTCCGTGTTAATAATTTTCAACTAAAGTCATGTTTTCTGACCTTCTTTTAACAGAAGATCTGGTTATTAAAATAAACTTTTGCTGAATCTTTCTGTGACTGGTGAGAAATTGTTCAGGGTCTCTCCTCTCTTCATTTCAAGTCTTCACATGGGTATACTGACCACAAATCCATGGCCTCTGAGTCAGAAGAAAATGTTTATCCAGATTTGCTAAAGGGAACTTCCCATTAGACATCTGACTGAAAAGAGAGCATCTTACATAGCAGCAGGCTCTTGTTCAGTTTAAGAACTGTGGACGAAATCTCAGACCCGACAGCAGGTGTGGTTATAAAGCAGCTTTATTTTTAGAGTCACGGTGAGAAGAGTTTCAGAAAAGCAGACAATCAAATATACATGACAGCGTCAGGGCTCTTCTGAACCCCGTCTGTTGGGTGGGGTCCAGTTTTATACCCCTAGAATGCGTAATTTAATATCATTATAAAATGTAACAGTCAACACATTTATTATACACAAACCTTGAGCCCCTTCAACGCCCCTTGTGCAACTTGATTTCTTGGCTCCTTTTGTTATGGCGTTCAGATGTAAGCTAAGGGAAAACGTGATAAGGCAGACTCATGTGTGGAATGCTCAGACCTTGAGTCCTTTGCACAAACATTTTTCTGTTTGCTAAAACAAAGCATGCTGTTACTTGGTTTCGTAAAGCTTACTTCTCAGACATGAATTAGTACAAGGGAACGAAGAGAACATTCATCTTCCACATTCCCCCCTTTTTTTAGCAAACAAAAATATTTGATCAGGGAGAGTTGAGTAGGAAAGGGTAGGAGAGGGGGATGGAGTGGAGTGGGTGGAGGAGTGTGGGGTGGCTGTGCTGATCTGAAGCATTTTTTCTTTGTGTAAAAAATAAGCCTTTGCCATCGAGGCAGTAAAATACTTGGATACAATGTATCTTATCAAGGGAACAATACAGCAAGCTACAAGCAGGAGAACAATTAAAGCAACCGTAAGAGAGATGAAAACTGATTTAAGCCATTGGCCCCAGGACCCAAAAGTGGACATAAACCATTTGTCCCAAGGATTAGAAATGCCAGAATTAGTATCTAGTTCATGTCAAATCAGCTAAAGCACGGGTAATTGATACATCAGGAGCTGTATTATTAGGGATATAGGTACAGCATGCATCACCAAACATAGCACAAACGCTCCTTTCTCAGCCAAGAGCATATCTAAAGCCAATCGATGTTGCCAGGTCATGAGGGATGTTTTATCAAGTTGCTCATGGATACCTTCAACAGCTTCTTTAGTAAAATTTAAGAATCTTTGTTGATTATAATAGAGGTAATTAATCCAATCTACATTTTTGTTTATAGTAACCTGAGGAAAAATAGACTCAAATTCGGCAACAACTTGGTCCCTTGCCTTGAACTTATCAGGGACTCCACGAGGGACTCGAATGGAATCAAAATACACCCCAGGGCCATGTAGGGAAAACTGGGAAGGGTCCACAGAATGGGGTTGACGATGTCGACCAAACATGGTCGACACATGGAAGGCAGTTAAAGGGAAAAGTCGGAAACGCATAACAAATTGTATTAAAGCAGAAGTGCCAGTCCAGTCAGGTGGAAGGATGTCAAGCAATTTAGACCTATGGCACATCCACCAAATATCAGTATTCTGAGTAATCAGAAAAATTGATAATTTGGAAGCTAAACAGGAAGAATTAATTGGAAAAGTTTGGAAACAAAAAGAGGATGGGATATTACCAACATTTGTGCCACTAGAGGAAGTGAGGTTTCTTAAAAAACAGGTATAAATACCTTCATCAGTCTGGAACATCGTGGGAGTCATGGGAAGAGTAGCGGGAAAAAGAAGGGAAAATGTAATGTAATTAGAGTCGATTGGAATAGAGGAAGAGATAAAAAGGGCAAGTAGGCAAGGAAGGCCAGTAGGATCAGATAAGTTAGAAAGAGGAAAAGGGACAGTGGCCAAATGTGGCCTAGCTATAGCACATGCATAGCAATCAGATTGATTCACTTGTCTAGCCGAATATAATACCCATTGCAGCCAACGGTTCTGATCCCCATACCCAGTTTCAATCGAAAAAGTGGAAGAAGAGGTGGAAATATTCATGACCTTGACAGGGGCGGTTTGGACCAGGGGTAGGAGAGAGAGGTGTGTGTGTGGGGAAATGGGAGGTGTTAGTAACAGGGTTCTCAACCTTAATTTGAAATCTTCCCAGAGGATCTATTCCAGATACACATGCCCCTAAAATATAGGTTCCTGAATCATGTAAAGAAGGGTTCTTCAGAGTAATGATCAAAGGGTAACAATGGTATTCGGCACATTCATGAGGGGCATGTCCTTTTAGAAAACGATATTTCAGACCATACTTCTGGGCCTTATAGGGTTGATAAACCCCAGTCATCAGTTCCAGTATTAGCCAAAACCCAGTCCCACATGTCACAGTTACTTCCGAATCCAGAGTTTGTAACAGTTACACACACATATTTGTCAGACCAGTTCCACTGGATTTGTCGATCAGTCCCACAGTCAATAATAGAACAGAAATCCACCTGAACTGATGTGGTGATTCCGAAAGGAAAAGTCAAGGTGACCAGAGCAGTCGACAAGGGGATGGAAAGACATAGTAGGACCCCAATCAAGGGTGCCATCTTTTGCAATGTGAGATGTGAATCCAAGCAGGCAGTCCCTCAACTTTAACAGCATGTGGTGTCTACAGCAGAACTTGGAACAGTCCTCTCCACCGAGGGTGATGCCAATGTTTCCTTCGAGTATCTCTAGCCAGAATCCAGGCCTGATTCACCTGCTAGTGGACTTCATTCAGAGAAGCTCGGAGACCTGTAAAACTGGAAAGAAGATCATTGTCCACAGTATGCAGTGTAACATTACCTATGACCATGCCGACTGGCATGGGCCATCCGGTCAGAATTTCGAATGACGACAGCCCTAACTGCCAATGTGTTCTTCCCCTTAATCCCATCAAGGCCAGAGGCAGAGCATCAGGCCAAGTTAAATTTGTTTGCTCACAGATTTTAGCCAATTTAGATTGCAAGGTACCATTGCATCGTTCCACAATACCTCCACTCTGGGGGTGGTATTTGCAATAATGATGCACATTTATCTGGAGCCAGGTGGTTAATTCATTTATAATGGAATTTAGTGGTGCCATTATCAGTTTGTAATTTCTGTGGTATTCCCCATCTAGGAATGATTTCCTTTATCAAAGCTTTTGCCACAGGTTTGGCATCTGCATGTTTGGAAGGGAAAGCTTCCACCCATCGGGAGAACACATCAACAATTACTTAACAGTATCGGTACCCCTTTGATGGTGTTAATTCAATGAAGTCCATTTGAAGGTGTTCTAATGGACCCATTGGGTTAGGTGTAACGGCGGACTTACCTGGGTGCCCTTTCCTACATTAAACTTTTGACATAATGCACATAACCTGCAGAACTGCTCTGCATATGTAGAGAAACCTACAGCTTCCCAATATTTTTCAACATCTTGAACCATGGCGTCTTTTCCAGCATGGTCTAAGCCATGGGCGATTTTTTCCATACCTGGGAAAGAAGCTTTTGGGAGGAAAGGTTTGTTAGTTTGCTTATGGGTCCAGACTCCATCAGAGAGGGACCCTTCTTTGGACCATTTTCTCTTCTCTGTGTCCGTGGCTGCATTCTGTAAAGAAATAATTTGATTATCAGTGTCCTGGTCATTTCTCTGTTGGAATAAAAAGATTGGTGTGTTATTATACGCAGCCCGTTTAGCAAAATGATCAGCTAATTTGTTTCCTTTGCTGACAGGATCCTGTTTTCCTGTGTGAGCTTGACATTTAATGATCGCTAGCTTTGATGGTTTCGTTATGGCCTCTAAGAGGGATTCTTTTAGTTTTTTATGTTGAATGGGCTTGCCAGTACTGGTCTTGAATCCCCTGAGTTTCCATAATGCCCCATGATCATGGCAGACTCCAAAAGCATATCTAGAATCAGTATAGATAGTTACAATTTTTCCCTCTGACAACTGACAAGCTCGGTGAGAGCTATCAACTCAGCTGCCTGCTGCGCGCTTAAACTTGAAGAAATTCGGTTGTTTCCTGTAGGTCTGGTCTAGGTTTTATAACCTTAGTTATTTTATCATGACAGTTGTGGGGTTCCCTTGATTTTCAGTTGGAAGCAATGTAGCTGGATTTAAGGTGGAGCACCTTTCTATGGTAACGTTTGACAATGTACAGAGTATATTTTGGTAGTGTATTTCCCTAGCAGTAGTGAGATGTGAGGTTTTAGCCTGTACTAAAATGGAGTGTACGGCGTGAGGCACTTTTACCACTAGGGGGCTCATGAGCACTATATCTGTACTGGCTAGCACGGCCTCTGTTGTGGCTGCTACAGCTCTGAGACAGGTTGGATGTCCCACAGCCACTGGATCCAATTTTTCAAAAATAGGCTAAGCCTTTGTTTTTCTCCATGGAGTTGTGTAAAAAATGCATTCATATATCCCCCCTTTTCGTCCACAAACAGAGTGAATGGACGAGATAGTCAACAGTCCCACGCATGCACGCAAACAGTAGGGCACTTTTTTTTTTTTAAGTTACATAGAGCCTTCCCAGCTTGATCTTTCCATGCCACCTGACCAGAAAGGGGAGATCAGGGGTTGCAAAAGCTGTGCTCTTTCATTGAAGTTTAAAATCCATTGCCGGCAGTATCCTATAATGCCTAATACAGACACAACCTGTTGCTTTGTAACATGTCTTGGTCTAGGAAGATTTTGAATGGTGTTTATACGGTCGCTAGAGAGAGAGAGAGCTCGTTTCACAAGAAATGTCATGACCTGAATATTTCACAGTTGTTTGAATTAATCTGCAGTTTTGTTTTAGAAACTTTGTGGCCATTTTCTGCTAAATAATAACAATTGCTGAATATCCCGTGCACAATCTGCTTCCGTAGTACTACACAACATTCCACATACTGTATCAATACACTGTCTTTTCCGCCAAAAGCCTTTTAAATTTTGAGCAAGAGCTTATCCAATACACAAGGGCTACAATATATCCCTGAGGCATAACGGTCCATGTCCAACGGCGGTTTTGGAAAGTAAAGGCAAACCAGAATTGAGAGTCGGGTGCAAAGGAATACAAAATAAGCATTAGCAAAGTCAATAACAGAGAAATAACAGGCGGACGAGGGTATCGTAGAAAGAATAGTGGAAGGATTAGTAACAATAGGTGCCCTAGGAAAACTGCAGAATTAACGTGTCGAAGATCTTGAACAAAAACGCCATGAACCGTCAGCCTTTTAAACAGGTAAAACGGGGGAGTTGACTGGAGAGTGTTTAATTTGAATGACTGCTCCACATTTCACGAGATCGGAATGTACGGCGGAGATGCCAGCCTCTGCTGCTGGAGACAGAGGATACTGGGAGCGATGCGGGCGGAAGGAGGATTTTGGGTAAATCACCAGTGGCTCACAGTGTGCTATCCTTCCATAATCATTTTTCCCCTGGGACCAAAGTGCATTGGGAAGTGAGGAAAGCCAAGAGGGAGAGGCGGTTTGCAATGAAAAAGCAGAAAGGGAAGGACGGCACAATGCACGATGTACTAAAAAATCATTTTGAAGCACAAACTTTAGTTATCAAATGATCTGAGGTATCAAAGATACCAAGCAACATGTAGCCAGTCCGTCCTATTGAAACATTGTTCCACCCAATCCCCAATTTCAACTCAGTGAACGGTGCTATAATTGGCTAAAGAAAACATGGGGAACCGAACCTCCTAAATAGAAAACGCTTTGGAATATGTGAAGTGCACTGACAGCAGCAGCTGTGTGTGCATGAGAAAAAATGCAAGGGATATGAAGGGTCTCTGGGCTATACCTGAAAGAGAAAAGATTCTAACCAAGGTGTGTCCACTTCAGAAGGGAAGTACTGGGCAGTGCAGTGGAGGGTGTTGGGGACTTGCAAGTGGGGAAAAGAATATAAGAGTGTAGGGCTTTTAAGGAGAATGGTGTGTGAGGAGATGTTCAGGGTCCAGGCTGCAAAAGAGGGCTTAGTGTGGGGGGAGGTTTGGCACAGGAATTTAGGAATAGAACAGTGAAACCCTCGTTTGGTTAGAGAAATAGAGAGGGAGAGCTTAGTCATCATCCCTTCCTAACAGATTAACAGGGCAGAGCTGATTTAAAAAAACCGGTGCATCAAAGTGGAACCACTGGAATGGAGCTGAACTCGAAGAGGTTTAGACACCAGTAAAAAATGTGGTTGTCCAGAAGCACTAAGAACAGTCAGTGTATCGTTCGAGGCAGACTAGAAAAGCAGTTTCAGTGCCATTCACCAGCAAAGTCAATAAAGGATCTGTGTCCGCATGGCAAGTGAGCAAAGGCAACTGAAAGAGTGGCTGGGGTCCCTGTGAAAGGAATATCCTCAGGTTCAGGTAAGGAAGGCGGGGGAGGAAGCTGATGTGGGCAATTGCTGCAGAAGTGTCCCATCGTAACAGGCAAGATGTGTAGGTGCTTGATCTGAGGGGAGAGGCGGCTGAGCAGACGAAGAAATTCGATTAGGAAGTAAAATCCACGACCTCTCCCCTGGCTTTGCCCCTGTTCTCGGAAAATCCACGTCTTTCACGTCCTCGCCCCTGCCTGAGGCAGCTCCACCTGCATAATAATTCATTTGTGCCGCGATTAACTTGGTCTGAGTGTCTGACTCTTTTGTTTAGTCTGTCGTTCAGCATGCTCGCGTGTCTTTAACTTCATCAAAAGTGGCACTTTCCCATCCAAATACAGGACGTGCATACTTTATTTTGAATATCACTTCTGAGTCCTGACAAAAGGAGGAACTCCTGCCTTGTTACGGTCGTCTGGGCTGTCTAAGCCAGAATGGTTTGTCAACAAGTCCTGAATGCGGTGTGCCCATTCATCTACTGTCTCATCTTTCTTTTGTTTGGCAGCTGAAAAGGTATCAGTCGGTGCCCTTTTATATTTTGCAGCTATTGCAGTTTTCACAGATTCCCATTTGGCAAGGAAAGGACCCTCATTATTTTGTCCACGAGGAAATGCCTCATTCCACTGCCACTGTACTCCATTATGCTGCCCATAATTGACAGTAGCCCAAATGGTGCCCATCTTTCTGCGTAGCACTTGGGTCCACTCGGCCGCACTGGGTTTCTATATGTTGTCTAGTTGCTGCACCTGTTCCACAAACTTCAACCCACCGATTACCTTACGATCAGGCAATTCGGACACTACGTCTTTCAGCTCTTGAATATCCAGTTACGTGTATCATTACAGTAGTGGGGTTAGCATTTCCTGGGGCAGTGTGGGATCGTGTCGGGGTTAGGAACCTCAATTAAAGGGCATGAAAATGTGGGTGCTAAAGGTTTAGGGGACTTAAACGGGTAAGGTTTTCAGGGTCTTATCTCTGAGGGTTTTGTTCTAGCAGTTGTGAAATGGAGGGCTTTTTGTGTAAGTTAGAAAGCCTCCCATAGCCCCTAACAAGTGGCCGTCAGTCTCATCATCAGGATGTGTAAGTGAGGAGGGGTCGCACTGATATTGTTCATCAAAGAAATCATCAGTAACTGGGGCATCGGTAACCACAGGAGCCGTTGGGGCAATGATTGAATGTGGCAGTGGAAGGGTTGTGGGTAAAGTGTTGGAAGAGAGCACTGGATATAAAAGTTTTTTTTTTTTCACTCCTTCTCCTCCTTCCTTCAGACTGGGGTCCCGTATCAGCCTACACTTTCTGTAAAGCTATAAGCAGCTGTTCTTTTCCTTTCTATTCTTAAGTTCAGCAACTAAAAGCTCATTCCGTTTTGTGCCGCTTCCAACGTCACGGTCTTTAATAACCAATTCCCATCTGTCATAAATATCCATCCGATAAGGACCTCCATTACAACAACCCTGTGTATTTCTGCACAGTATTTTTCTAATTCATATCTCCAGTTCCTTCCACTGGCCATCCACCTCCACTGTCCTTATTCCACCTCCTACATGCTTTTTTAATCCTGTCTTCTTTTCAATGAGCTTTCTAAGGGACCCGCCTTTCGATCCCGACAGCGCACTAGGAGCCTGGCGATCCCCCGAAAATAATCCTTCTAACGTTAGGTTTTAGGACTCTTGGGGACTGTTTGACTGGCTACTGATTGTTTTTCCCATAGTGAGTGGCAGGATCTCAGCAGAAAGTGACTCAGCCCTCGATAAACCCCGTTCCACCCGCCGTCCGCTCCTATTCCCGGATTACAGCTTCAGGTGACTTGTGTCCGTTATTTGCATCAGCAGAATCCTACATCAATACGCCCGTGGAGTCCAGGATATGGAGGTTTTACCCGATCCCTTCATCAGACGGTTTGTATGCGTCAATCTGCCAGGGTATTGTCTCCGTCACCTTAGCAACCCGTTGAAACAAGAGTATGACCAGACAGCAGATGAAAACTCGACCTCCCGTTTATTTAGACACACATTCTCTAAATACGCCCTTTCACCCCGTTCCTCAAATTATTATAGGAGCGTGCCACTCGCCCCTTTTCTAATCCTTTCCACAGGGGTGACTAGCTAACATTCACACTGTGCCGTTTTCCGTAGGGTCCCAAAGCCACTTTCCGTGAGCCCTTAGAACCTCCTATGTATTTTCCATACAGTATGCTTTCTTATTCTTTATTTTGCATATGCTTTTTATTCCTTTTCCTTCTATATTCATATTACTTCCAGCACACCAGTCAAACTAACAGGAATCCCCCGATCTACTCACCGTGACTCCATCCACCTGCATGGAAATGCCCGTCAAGTCGTGCCTCGTATCGGCTAAGAGGAGGTCAGGGACTCCCCACGCAGGAAACGCCCAAGGCAGGCCAATCCTACATTTACCGAAGCTGGACCCGATCCGGCCGGAATCGGCTCCACCACGGTCCTCTGGACGATCCTGCACGAGGAGCCGTCTGCCGCCTCCTGCCCCACGTTGGGCGCCAAAACTGTGGACAAAATCTCAGACCCGACAGCAGGTGTGGTTATAAAGCAGCTTTATTTTTAGAGTCACGGTGAGAAGAGTTTCAGAAAAGCAGACAATCAAATATACATGACAGCGTCAGGGCTCTTCTGAACCCCGTCTGTTGGGTGGGGTCCAGTTTTATACCCCTAGAATGCGTAATTTAATATCATTATAAAATGTAACAGTCAACACATTTATTATACACAAACCTTTAGCCCCTTCAACGCCCCTTGTGCAACTTGATTTCTTGGCTCCTTTTGTTATGGCGTTCAGATGTAAGCTAAGGGAAAACGTGATAAGGCAGACTCATGTGTGGAATGCTCAGACCTTGAGTCCTTTGCACAAACATTTTTCTGTTTGCTAAAACAAAGCATGCTGTTACATGGTTTTGTAAAGCTTACTTCTCAGACATGAATTAGTACAAGGGAAACGAAGAGAACATTCGTCTTCCACAGAACATAGCTGTAAGACACAGGTGCCTGCTTTAGCACTATGCCAAGAGGAAATTCACTTTTGATTCACAGACACTCGGTTCATGCTCAGTCTCTACATGTAGGATGAGAAATCAAAGGGGACCCTGAATAATTCATACCAGTAACACCTTCTCTTTGTCTTCCTCATTCTGGTGTCCTGCCACATCCCACAGGTGGACAGATTTCTTTGTTTTCCAGGATAAACTGGTTCTGATCTTCTTCTTCTTCCGGCTGCTCACGTTAGGGTTTGCCACAGTGAATCATCTTTTTCAATAACTCTTTTCCTCTTGCCTGGCAGCTCTATCTTTAACACCGTTTTCCCAATATACCCAGCATCTCTCTTCTGCATGTGCCCAAACCAACGAAATCTTGCCTCTCTGAATTTGTCTTCCTGAATACCAAATATATTAGCTGTCCAACCTGAGCCGACCCTCTAATGTACTCATTTCTAATCTTATCCATCTTCGTCACACCCAGCGCAAATCTTAGCATCTTTAACTCTGCCACCTCCAGCTCT
>NW_024384499.1:0-9866 GCF_016835505.1 Polypterus senegalus
TTTTCCGTTTTACTGGAAGAGTTCAAAAAAAATGTTTTGCAGGGGGGGTTTTGCATTGCAGGCTCCAGGTTAGGGATTCAGAATGTACATGAGCAGACCTAGGCAACCCTGAAGTGGCTTAGGCATGGTCAGTAATTGATGAATGTATATAAGATTTAAAGTGATATAATGGGTACCGCTGCTGCATCAGAACTTTGGGTATCCTGGTTGAAATTTAGTCTTGTCACTGTTGTGGATTTTGCATGCTCCACCTATGGCCTCATGGTATTTCACTGGAAAATGCTGTGTTTTTAACCATTCTGATGAAGAGAAGAATTTAGTGTAAACTGGTTTAATTACTAATTGGTTGTTTGTAACAGAGTGGCATCTTCTTTAAGTTTGTTGGCCAGATGTGAAAAGTTGCATTCTCTTCCACAGCGTTCATTTTGGTGATAATGTTATTTTTATCTAATCTTTTGGCACTGGTTCTTATACTAATTCAGATTTTCCCCTTTTTGATACAGGGTTCAGGAGGAAGGAAATCGAGGAAAACTGGCAATTGGAATCACTGCAAACTTCATCAATAGGCACACAGCAGCCGAGGCCAAGGTCTCAGAGATCAGTGGTTTGCCAAGATCTACAACCAAAATTCTTTCAAAATCTGCACAAAGAGACAGGTCTTGAGCTTACTAATTTAATTTCCATTTACTGTATTTCAGAGTAGTGCTTTTGGCCTACTGGATGCATAGTTCTCCCTAGACATTCTGCAGTACAGTGTTTGGTTGAATATTATTACACTTAAGTATGTCACACCTAAACCGATTTTTTTACATTTTATTAGTTCAATAAAGCAGTATGAGGGGTGCAGCTTATAATTGTATATCAATTATTTAAATACAATTTTACATGATATTGAATACATTTTTGAGGTGTGATTGGCAGAAGGTTGTTGGGGCAAGAGTACCATTAGGATAACAGAGGGCATTGTTCAGTTCTGAGGCCTTGGTAGTATATTGTAATAAATCTTAATTCAGGCACATGACATGTGTTCAAATTCCACATAAAGTTGTCTATTCTGCAATCAGTGACAGAAAGAATATTCAGATATTGATAAGAATATATTGCATTGAACTTGTGTTTTGGATTCAGTGTGACTTTCCACCTTTAACTATGCATGGAAATATGAAATAATGGTGGACAGTACTTTAATTCTTTTTGAAAGGACCAGGACAAAAACCTTAGTGATGGTTGTTAAAAGGGTGAAAGAAACAGTGGCCTCAAGTTCCACATCAATGCACTTGAAAGAAAAAAAGTGCTCCTTCAGCTAAATATATTTATGTAACATACTTCTTTATAAGACTAGAAAAGTATATATAAATTAAGGTGTAGAAAAATTATGATGTGTTTAGTATATAACTAGGGCTTAGGTGCATAATTAGTGATGACGCCTTAAATCTGAGGTCCTTATGCCAATTCTTGAAGGATAACTTAGTCAAGATAGCAGCACACAGAGAATGGGAATAGCTTAGCAACAACCAATCATAAAGACAAAAAAATAATTAAAGAAGACAATGTGAGCTGCTTCACTAGCAGATATAATAAGAGTATGCTATGACTTTAGCATTGATTTAAATGTTGATGCTGATGGTGTATCTTTAATTTTGGTACTGAATAGTACATACTTCTCTAAGTAATTGCATTTGTTCTGAGAATTTTAAGAATAGTTGCATTTTGTCATCGTTGTAAATTTTTTTAAGTAATGGCATTCATTTCCTTTAGCATTAATTAACCAATTAGATAGATACTTTATTAATCCCAAGGGGAAATTCACAATTAATGCTACTTACCTGCATTATTTACTTTCGCTTTAGCAAAATTCAGTGATCAACACTAGTAATGATCCGAAATTATTTAATTAATAGGATTGAGAGTTACATTTTGAATGTTATTACTGTAGACACTAGGTATAAATCAATTATAACATTATATTTAAATACATTCCTGTGCCATTTATTGTATATTTACGTTTTAAAGTATTTGGATTTTAATTATATTATCAGTATTCAATTTTATATGCAGATTTCTATTGCCCTTAAAAGAAAATTAACATTAAACAACTCTGTGGCCTTCTTTCATCTTTGGTATAAAAATAGTTTACAATTATCATACCTAAATATTTTTTAATATTTTTCATAATATTCCTTTATTGCCATATGCTACATAAACAACTGAGTTTTTTTTTTTTTATTCTCAGTTTTATTAAAAAAAAATCAAACAACAAAAAAACACTACTGAGCAGTCCTTCAGTACTGACTTTAATTATTGCTGTGCAAGGTCTCAGGAACACACACGTTCACATAAGACAGCTGGGTTAGTGGAGCTTGTCCACGTACTGAGTCTAAAGCAGCCAGCTTTTCTTGGCAGTAAAGATTGTTCTGTTATTTGCAAGAAATCTGGTATAAATTACATAACAGTTTTCAAGCTAGCTGCCAATGAGCAGTGGAGGTAGGCACAGACAGACAAACATTCTATAGCTGGAATAATTTACAAGAGGACTTAACACATATGTAGAGTCACTGTAGGATTTGATGTTGGCCCTACACCCTAGGCAGTAACATAAGACAGAAAGGTGATGGGAGGTGCTGCCTTAGACACTACTGAAAAACACATACATTTTAGTCAGAAAAAAACATACATGACATTCAAAAGAAAGACAAACAGTGCAAACTGTAAAGTATGAAAGACTATCTATCAGTTTTAAAATTAAGTGCAATCCGGCACAGAAAATTCACTGAAATGCAATGCCTGTTCATTTTGGCACAACCCTTGTAATAACTAAAAACAAATCAGTCAAATGATTCATTACTTTTCAGTGTGGCATGCAATGTAGTGTATTGGATTTCTTTCCGTGAACATCTATACATTGTGCTGGAGTGTCCACTGCTTCTCCATAACATCTGTAGCTTCCTAATTAATTCATGACGTTTGCTTTGGCAGTTTTATTCTTTCAGTATCAACATATGTCAAATATTAGGCACAGTGCAGATGATGAAGGAAAAAAAATGAGATAATGATGCAATTTCTAGTTGCCACAAATGGGGGTGGGGGGGGTATAGAGTAAAGAAATGAAAAACCCAAGCACTGGTCACATTTAATATTGAGAAATACTAGGTATTTAGCTAGTTAAAATAGGCAGCTGTACTCGAATAACTAACAACAAACCATGTTAGACTACTTACTCTTAAGAGTAGACATTTCCATTGAGACCAGAATTACATTTCTGTCTGTTTTGTTCTGTAAGCTTTTGAAGAACATGCTTATAGCTGTTAGTGCACCAGCATGTAGTCATGATTGAATTTCTTTTTACTTATACTGTCCATACTCCTTGCTCCACCTCATGAGGCACTATCTGCTCATTCAGTTTAATTTAGTTTGGGCACAAGTAATGTGTAGTCTTGAAAAGAAGACTATAATATGGCATTATAGTCCTCTATAGCAAATATCAGTACAATTAAAGCATCTTACTTTATTCCTTAATGTCTTTAAAAATTTGCTAATTTTATCTTATAACCATATTGGATGTAGAAAAGTTATAAGCACGTAGGTACATTTTTCCTAACCTGTTTTAGTGGCATATGGTAAAGTGCTTTTTGTTTAACTTGCATATGCTTTCTGATGTCTACTAGGAGCAACAAAACTTTAAATATAATATTTAAATTTCCCTTTCTATTTTCTTTATAATTAATCTTTTTCTATAGTGTTGTTTCTGCTCTTTGCAAGAAATGTCTCTTAATGAGTAGTCCTTGGAAAATGGCATTGTAATAGTTCCCCTTCAGCATTCACTGTTTGCATCTGTGTTCATTACTAATCATCAGTATTTAGATACAATTAAATTAACAAACTCTACAGAAAAAATTACATTAAAGAGAATGTGGCAAAAGAAACATGAGCATTGAAATCTATGGTAAATAATACCAATATATACTGTATATATACTTTTTCCAGTAGTACTTATAGGCCAGACAACTAAGCAATACGATTCGAATTTAGAATGATGTTTTGATTGTGAAGTCAGTTGAAATAAAACCTGCAGCCTTGGGGGTCCACCAGGGCTGAATTTAAAAACCACAACTCACATTGTCTTCTTGGTTAAATGGGATAGTGTGTTATGGTTTGCTGTGGTATGTTGACTTGTAGATAATAACTTTGTGTGCAGCTTGAGTGTCATTGTCAGAAGAAAATGATTAGACATACAGGAATCAAAGGCAATATATAGCAAATGAAGGGGGGTGGATTTCTAGCTATAAATACGTAAACTGTATCTATCTGTCTATCGTATATAATATTTGTTAAGTATTATGGAACTCTGTCAAAATGTCTATTGTAATATTAACACCAAGGAACTCAAAACTGCTTACTATTTGTGAAAATTTTAATGGGCTTTGCTTTTGTGACACAGGGATGTCAAATTACATTTAAAAGTATTACTATGTATTTGTGGTAAAACATAGATAACTAGCCCGTGTGGTCTTCGGGACAAAAAACAACCCGAAGACTCCTTATCAGTTTTACTATATTTGTGAACTTGGAGAGGCGTCGGCTAACTCTTAAGAATTACCCAGTGCAGAGGATATGGACCCACCTTGTTGGGCTACTGGAACTGGGAGCCGCATCTGACTAAATGTAAATTGCAATATAACATGTTTAAAATTCCTAATTTCACATATAGAGATTCAAACAAACTAATTTGTTTTGTAGTCTTTTCATAAAATGTCTTTTTAATTTTGTAATTTTTTTCTGTCTTGTCTTTTTTGTTCAGTTTTACTCAATGTTAGTTTGTATTACTTTTAAAGAAATCACAATCTGTGTGTGGTCTTTGGGACAAAAAGCAACCTGAAGACTCCCTAGCAGTTTTACTATATTTGTGAAATTGGAGAGGTGTCCGCTAACTCTTAAGAATTACCAAGTACAGAGGACATGGACCCACCTGTGCTTGCTGCGGCACTGGCTTTCGTAAGAAGACAATGGTGATACCACATCTTAGCTGTATTGCTGGCATATGAGTTCTATTAATCTTTGGCTCAAAAAAATACCTCCAAATAGACAATGTTTTAGTGAAAACTTCAAGCCTTGCCCTCCACTGCTGAGGTATTTCACTTGGATGTTGTTGAGCCATGGTGATTGCTTTGTTTCAATGCTGTGTCTTTTTATCTGTGTCATTAGAACAACGTCGATGTTGTGTGGTGACTTTTGCTCCACACATGTCATTTCAGTACTTGGACGTGAGGTTCATGCCAGCTGCAAAATTTATAAAGTACATGCATGTACTATCTATTGGCTGTGGTTGAGCATGAGGAGGCGGACTGCTCCATACACACACACACACACACACACACACACAGAGGTCTTTCATTTAATGTATATATGTCTAATGCACCGTTTTGAAGTGAAAAGGCTTCTTTGTCTTTTAAATACCAAATGACTAAATTATGACTTGCAAGAATTCCAGCTTGTAAAGTTTTAAAATTAATAAATATTAATCACTTTATTTCACTTAAGGTCTAATCTATTTGTTCTCGAATTCTTACTCTTTACAGGTATTGACCTGGAGAACATTGTGTACTATAAAGATGACACTCATTATTTTGTCATGACTGCCAAGAAGAAGAGCCTACTGAACAAAGGTGTTATTAAAAAGGTTTGTTGAAGATTCACTGTTACAAGCTCTAAGATGCTAGAATGTAATTTAAGGCAGGAACATTTTGTTAAGAGTCTAACAAGCTTTTAATAGTGCATTTTAAAGTCTAAATTCCTGAACTTGGATTACTGCACAAAATCCTATTTTTATTTGAACGAAACCAATTAATTTATTTACCTTTTTCTTGTAGACTACAGAGTCTGTACATATTGTACAAGAAATATTGCAAAGGCATGGCAAAAAGTTTATCATATGCTAATTGCATTTTTTCTCATATCAGTTCCACAATGTTGCAGTCTCCTAAAGTTTAAGCACAGTATTAACCTTTAAAAGGCTTTTCAATCTAATTTCTGTTGTTTCAGTTGCTTTTATATTTATTAGTTTGTATTTTTTTTTTTACTTCTTCAGAACTTTGTGATTTCAGAATGCTATTAAGAGGTTTCTCATGATAACTCTACATAATCCACTACAACACTCAAGTCGTATATCCCGTGTGCTTACCTTTCCCCAAAAATAAGCAAAAAATCACTGTGAATGTGCCATAAGCATTAATTCTTTGCTAATTCATTGTGAGTGCTTTAATCCCTGGATGCACTGACTTGTGCGGATCCAAAAAGATTATTACTGACCAGCTGAAATTTTTCCGGAAGTGTTATGTTTTATACTGCAAAATCAAGCATTCAAGTGAAATGTAACTGCAAAGTAAGTCTTGTGTTATGAATCCCAAACGAACAATGGATGCTCGTCTTTTCAGAATACTTTTAGAAAGTCGTGGAATTTGTTTTCTTATTGTATTTACATTCCTATGCATACTGTGAGATGGGTTGGCTTTTGTAATTTTGTATTTATTTGAGCATACAGAGATGACAAACACTGCACTGTCAACTTATTTCTTTTCACATTGGAGAGTTTGGTTTTAGCAAAAAACATTTAATATTTAGGATGTGTTTTAAAATGGTCTGAATATTTTTCAATGCCATTGTTTCTGATTGTAATAAATAAAATCAGGCATTATAAGAACTGTGGCACAGTGATTGAAATGCTTGATTTATTTTGAGGTTAAAATATGACTGCAAAACCTAGCTGAATATATGACTATGAGTAAGCAGCTTTACTGTACTGATCTGCAAATTATATGAAGATTAAATCTATGTAATCAAGTTTTACCATTCATGTAAATTCTTTGCAATGGTATTTACCATTGAAGATATCAGTGAATATTATTAGAAACTGCCATCAAGAAAAAAAGCAGTCATACGTTTCAGAACTATACTTGTCTCATGGAACTGGGTTCATTTACTTTGTGCTTTCCGATTTGATCAGTGTTTTGAATCATTAATATGTAAGCAAATCAAATCATGATTTGATATGTGATATCATCTACTGTTAAATTCTGGTGCTACACTGTACTTGTAAAATTTTTACACTGTATTGAGGATTTGTTCTGATCTGTGTATTATATTGTATTGACCCCCCCTCTTGTTGACACCCACTGCACACCCAACCTACCTAGAAAGGGGTCTCTTTTTGAACTGCCTTTCCCAATTTTTTTTTTTTCTACAAGGGTTTTTGGGAGTTTTTCTTGTCGCTTAGAGTCATGGCTGGGGGGCTGTCAAGAGGCAGGGCCTGTTAAAGCCTGTTGCAGCACTTCTTGTGTGATTTTGAATGTTGCTCAAACTCACTTTTAGCTCACCTTATGTTTTTTTTTGTTTTTTTAACCCTAGAATCAAAGTGATACAGATGCTTTACTCTCAACGGCAAATGTAAATTTTGATGCCCTAAAGGTTTTGCATATGAACGCTCAATTCTCTACTAATCACCAGCTACCTGACTTAGAGTTCGCACTGAACAGTGCAAAGAAGCCTGATGTGGCATATTTGACTTTACTTGTATGTACCGTGCAGAAAATGCCTCTCTAGTGAAAGAGAAAAATGGGCATAGACTCCTGATTGGGCTGGTTGGAGACTGTCTTGTTGAGGTATGGTAGCAGCATGTTCATGACACCTTACTGTGCTCTTTGTCCACCACAGTTCTATGTTACATACTGTTGCTCAGTGCTTAATGTTTTTTCTTTCTTTTGTTTTTTTATAAAGAAAAATTAATATCTTGTACATTTTTATTTATGCTTTAACTGGCAGAATGTGGACTTAGCAGATTAAAGATAAAGTTTGCTTAGAATTGTTACTGTTTTGTGCATTGGTTCTGTAAAAAATTCACTTTCAAGCTACCAGCCATACAAAATTGGGATATATCCTCCTAATGGTATCTTACTGTGCCTACATGAACCTTTTGGAAAACTTTTCTTTTGTCAGTAATATTTCTCCACCAACTTAATGGAGAAACAAATGAAGTGGCTCATAGGAGCCACAATCCAACATTACTGGAGAATACTTAAAGAAGAAGATCGCATTACATCTTTTTAAAAGTGTCTTAAAATAGAAAACAAGGCCAAACAATAATAAGAAAACTTAAAGTTATGGTAGACATTGTGATTTTGTGGATAAGGAGCTGAACTATGCAGTAAGCCACTGGGTTGTCACTTCACATAAGTTGTTGCCTCACATACCAATACCTTTGCTGGAAGCCCTGGATACAGAGCAGGAAACGGTCTTGGACAGGGCCCCCCTAAAGCTAGTCACACACACACACACACACCCTAAACCAGTGTTTCTCAGCCACTTTTGGGCGCAAACACATGAGACTTGTTAATGGTATAATCTTTCTCTCTCCTACCCACCACAGATGGAATCGACAACACTGTGCAGTATTTTTTTATCTTGCTTAATTGTGCTTGCTTTTGTTTCTTCTTTATAATTGTGCTTGTTTCTGCATTGTAGTGAAGCAAGCACAATTAAAATAGAATAAAAAATCACACAGTGTTGTTGATCCCATTGGGAGGATTATACCCTGAAATTAAAGAGCACAGTTCAGAAAACTAATACAGGGAAGCACGCATGTAGCCAGCCTCTGGGTATGGTAATTGAACCATGATGTTTAAACTGTAAAACTACATGCTGCATTACTTCAAACTTATACTAAGCAGCATCTATAAATCAACTCGTATCATCAAGTTCTTCAGCAAAGGTGTAATTTTCAGTAGAGTCAAACTTTTGATTGGAGTCTTACTCAAGCTTTGTGCATTTAAAAGTGTGTAAAAATGAGCTATCACTCAAGCAATTTCCTGCCTTTTACACACACCTATGATATGTATTACAAATGACTGATCATGGACAACTATACATCATTGTAAAGGTGTGAAACTCCGCTATCCAATGGTAATGAGCCTTTCTATGTATGTAGATGGGATCTTTGATAAAAGCAGATTCACTCAGCTGTGAGCCACTGCTCACCTCTGCATATTTGTGTGCAAATTGCATATTAAATAATGAAAGGAGCAGAAAACATTGAAACTTAATTTGTAATTTAATCTATAATCCAAACCTATCATATTTTCAAGATTGTATCTATAGAATGCAACAATATAAATTTTATGATGTTTATTTTCATTTTAGCCTTTTTGGCCACTGGGGACAGGGATAGCACGGGGATTCTTGGCAGCCTTTGATGCAGGATGGATGGTTCAGTCAGCTGGGGTCTTGGTGCATCTCCTCTGGAAGTCATTGCTGAAAGGTGTTTTAAAAAATTAAGCCAACAATTAATTTGTTTATAATAGTTCATCAATTTCCGTATCACTAGAAAAGGTCCCAAGTGGAAGAAAAATACATTTATTTCAGACTGTCTTTTTAACAGTTTCATTTGTCTTTTTTGTAGAGAAAGTATCTACCAATTACTTTCACAAACAACTCCAGAGAACACCTACAAAAACATCACTGAATATAGCATAAACCCCACCACAAGATATCCCAACATCAACTTGGATTCTATTAAAACCAAACAGGTATTCAAATATTTTTTCACTCATTAGTATTAACTAGCAGCCCATATGTTTTACCTTTGCCAGATACATGTACTATTTTGGACATCCATTCATCAGTCCATTTACTAAAACTCTGTAGCCCAACATTTTAAAAGACACTGAGCTAGAACTTGTTCTAGAATCATCAGCAAGAACCATCCTGGACAAATGTCCATCCTCACTGGTAATTCATGTACTCTCCTCAGTCTCTCACACTGGCAGTTTAACATTTCTAAAAGCATCAGTCCTCGAATGTTACTACTTTTACTCTAA
>NW_024384500.1:0-17871 GCF_016835505.1 Polypterus senegalus
ATTCTACGTTACTGCATGGAAGAAACTGGCATCAACATTCAATGCTCCCTTTCTGAACTGGTGGCTAAGCAGTATTGTAAACCTAAAGAAATGTATGGTATCGTATGAAAGTAGGCAAATCACAGGGTATCTGGTAATCACAATTGCCACCATTACTCGGCATAGATACTAAGGTGATTACTTAATTAGGGACATGAACTCTACATTTAAAACTTTCTCTCTTTACTGATGATAAATGGTTAAATGTATATTGATTCATATTTTTCTGTTTCATAGATTATGCACTATGTATATTTCCATGCATCACTTCTTTTCTATGGCATTCAGTTAAATATGTTTGAATCAGTATTAAGCCTATATTTAAGTCCAAGCAGTAATACAAAATATGGTTTCTGTATTTTTAATCGCATTTTTGTTCTTTTTCATGTCCATAACAGTCTGTCTGATGCATTACCAAATTCATTTTATAGCATTGCCTAAAGAATGAAGTTCTTTAAATCTGTTCACAAGGTGTTCTAAGATAGTATCTAACTTTGTTCCAACTCCAAGAAGCCCACTGCAACTCCTCTTGTCTTAGTCTTGGTCTGCTACTAGTTTGCCACTCAGGGGCACACTGCAGTGGCGCTAAACCCCAAAGTTACTATAAAAACAGACTAACACCAGACCAGCATGGGATCATCCTGAACTGACAGCACACTGCAACTGACCCCATAGACTAATGTTAAAAGATAAACACAAATGATTTTACAGCGAATTGAACAAAATGTTATAGTATATCACTGATATGTTTTAGCTCTGTTTGTGTAATATATGAATGATTGTCACTTAATGTCACTTTACTTAAGCAAAATTTAGATTTATATAAATGAAAACTCAGCAACCTCTTGTTTAAAATGAAATCAAGTATTCCAGTTTTTTTTTTTTTTTTTACAAAAGAAGGGAGAAGTTGAATGGAAAGCGATCTCTTGTCCTGTTATTGGTAATAATGTTAAGGAAAATCCATTGTGTGAGCTCAATTAAAATTGCTGTTTGTCACTTTGTAGAAGCCATTTGAGTCCACTTTTGCCAATCCTCAGCTCTTCCCATTTACAATTCAAATGCACTTTGCTTCACAGATCCTCTTCATTTGTCTTTCACAGTTTGCATCATACCAGCCGCTGTACCTCTTTGATTTATTCAGATGCACACAGTCCTCTCCAGCAGGATTATGCACTGGATGAGTCCAGTTGTCTGGCTCTTGACCTTTGTCATTTTCCCTTATACCCCAAAACCTGCAGAAAAAGAAATTGAATTATTGTTGACTGTAAGCTGTACCACTTGAGAAATGCATGGCACAAATAATCAGTGTGAAGAGATTTTTTCACATAAATAACCAGGAAAGAATAAAAAAAAAGCATCTTATTCTTCTGTGTCTTGTGAAAGTGCTGCTGTCTGCCAAAACCACAGCTGAGTGACTCCTTTGTTTAACACGAGAGAATGAAATTAGGAGCTTCATTAAAGCAGATAAACTACAGGGGGGCTCACGTTGCTCTTTATTTTGTGTTCTTTTTTAGTGGGTGGCAAAGGAAATACAGAGGAATAAATCATTAGAGTTCTGGGTGTTAAACTGCATTAGAGGTAACGTAGGAACCTCAACAGTAAGGTAAAGCTATGAGGATATGAGGGAGTCATGGGTGTTTAAGAGCTCAGTCTTTAACAGCAATTAGATAGATAGATAGATAGATAGATAGATAGATAGATAGATAGATAGATAGATAGATAGATAGATAGATAGATAGATAGATAGATAGATAGATAGATAGATAGATAGATAGATAGATAGATAGATAGATAAATAGTCACAATCCTAGTGAGGCATTATGCAGGTATATTGCTGTTAGTATAAAGGGGACACCGTAGCATTTCTTGGCACACTTCTGCTGAATAATTAATTGCCTGGAAGTCCTCAGTGTTAGTGTGTCACAGAGCGGATGAACAACACAATGTTCATAATGGCACTCATTTTTGTTTAAACTCTCTCCTTTGCTACTACTACTTGCGGGACCAGTGTGCATCCCATAACTGCGCTTGCCCTTTTTCATTATCCTGTTGAATTGGTGGACCTCTCTTGAAGTGATGTTACCAGCCCAGCACACCACACTGGCCATCACAGAGAACATGTGAAGGATGTCACATCCCAAATTAAAGAACACAGTCTCCTATGGAGTAAGAGACTACTCTGCCCTTTCTTTTGTAGTTTGTCTGTGTTCTGAGACCTGTCCAAGCTGTCAATAATGTGGACCTCCAAGTACCTTGAGACAGATATGATTAGGAAGTAAGAATTGATGTCTGCTGTCCATGTGACTATGTTCAAAGAAAGCTTTATACAAATAACGTGAAACGACCAGGGTGACAGTGGTAAATGGGATTATCAGAACACAACATCATATTGTGGTGTAAGCATATATGAGCTCATGACAAATGTGGGACCTGCAGGAAGGAATCAAACGTGGACAAAGAGCTTAGAGGACTGAGTTTAGACTCGGAGAGACAGAGGTAGTGTAGTTTAAGGGGAAGTGTGAATCCTTTTTGGGTAATCTGTTAGATTTTGTGCTTGTTTAACAGATGAATAAGCAATGCCTGCCACGTCTATCTGAGGATGTTTAAAGGTAAAATTAGACACTGATGAACTTGACTTAATTACTATTTGGTGATTTTGCTGTACATTTACTGCCCCCAGCATTACAATACAAAACAAAAGTGATTAATATATACTATGCTTCATTTAACCTGTTAAATAAAACAGAGTTGATTAGACAGAAGCGACATGCCATCAGATTAGTCACATTTATGTTGTTGATAAGCAAACTCTGTGACATGCTAAATATTTTATATGGTGACTTAGGTGTTGAGTTATAAACCCCAAGGCTTTCCATTCAGTGTCACTGCATTGGACCCAGTAAGTCATTTAACTTATTAAACATTCCAGTTGTACAAATCTGTGATCACAAAGAATTTAACTTTCACTTGCACTTTTCACAAATGCATCAATCAAATTACCGAATGTCATGTTATGTAGTGTTTCACTCAGCCGACTTTATGTGATTGTGATTTACAGCCATTAAAGGCAGAGCCCTGCAGTCTTTACTCCTTCTTTTCTGCCATTACAACTTCATCATTTCTCATTACTATAATCACAAGGATTTTCAGCTAAATGAAAGAAGGGATTCTACTTGTCATACTTTTATGATCTTTTTATCTACAGGACAGTTTACAAGAAATGTATTAATCGCTACAAAGTGTACAAAGGTCTGCATTAATTGTATTCACCGTCTGACATTTCTCTAAAAACAAGTCTTCATTTGAGTCAGAGGCCTGCACGCCAAAAAGCAATCATTCTAAATTGCATCCCACAACACTTCAGCCAAGCCTGATTTTTGATAATCTGAATGCATCACAATTTCATTATGGGGACTTGTCTTGTACCGTGATGGAAATGAGAAACACAAAGGCAGGTATCTACTCAACTTATTTACTCTGCAGATCATTTAAAAAGCATTGTACAAATCAAGATCAAGAGGCATGTGTTTTGCTCAGAGTGTCATCATTACACAGTGATCCATGCTACTGGCTCACCGCTGTAGAGACTTCCATTTCATTCCTGGCTCATTCACGGTCGTGTGTAGTGTGCATGTCCTTGTGCTTACTTTTCCTCTGGGTACTGTTATTTTCTCCCATATCACAAAAAGTTTCTGTTAGCTAAGTTTACCAAGTCAGGCTGATTGTGAGAGTACATGACTATGTCATACAATGTATTGGTGTCCAGTAAAAATATGGTTCCAGCCTTTTTCCTGAATCCTCCCAGACATGCTGGAGCTCCCTAAGAATGTGCATTGTTTGCATGTTGTTCTGTCTGCAGAAGAGCCGAACGGCTTTCGTAATGATTAGGACTGGAAAAAAACACAGTCAAAAATACAGCCTATTTTCATTACAAGAAATTCATAAATAGCATTACACAAAACCAAATGTGAGAGAAGAAATCATAGTTTTAAACATACGGCTTAAAGATCAGGAACCCGAAAGATTGTTTTTTTAAGCAAATTGGTGTTATTCACAATAGTTAATAATGTCATGTTGTAATAGTAATGTAATAATATTTAACCTGTCACACTGATGATGGAAAGTCGCAACCTTCGATTGCCCAAAGGGAGCTATGTCATGGCAAAGGGGCTGCCGCATACAAGCACACAGCATTGGAAATGGAGCAAAAAAATTTAAACAACTGTAAATAATAGTTAAGTATAAAAACCAATATCAAAATTCTATTCTCAAGAATTCAAAAATTATAAGAGATGCAAAATATCTGAAACAAAACATGCTTAAAGCTTAGTAAATACTATAGTATGGAATCAGCTCACAACACGTTTTCTTTTGTACTCTGGATATTCAACTCACATCCAAAAAAGCACATGTCAGGTTGTTTGTTTCTGTGTGTCCTCTGATTTTCCAATGAGAGTTGGTCAATAGCTTCTATAATCATTGTGCTCTAACAAAACCATTTATTTGCTTTTTGTCAGAAATCCTACCCTCACCTAAAGGGATGAAAAACCTTCATTTTAAAGGTGAATCACATTTAGAATTAGACAAATACTGACGGTTTAGATGTAATTTCGGAAAATGAGGCTTACAAGATAGAAAAGAACAAGGGCAATGCAAACACAAATCAATTGTCTTTCTGAATGAACTGTATCATGTGACAAAAGACTAAATTCACCCAACATCAGCTAGTCTTTTTATGAGAGACTTCAGAAGAGTTACAGATTTAAACATAGCAAGATCTAATATATCTTAAATGAGTCCTATTTAGTGTGGACCCTTCTTTAGTTGTATCATGTCAACACAGTAAATGTAAAAAGTTTTAAAATCTCATATTGGAGATGATGTTTTAAGCTCAAACTTTATTTCTTATTACACAAGTAACTTGTAACATGGGTCTGACTTTTGTCTAAATCGTTCCTAAACTTTTAGTAAGAAACAGCAGAGAAAATGAGAAATGAGTATAACTTCAGAAGACTACAAATTTCTTTTGGGAAAAATCAAGAAAGACTAAATATAAACTTATCATGTTTTCCAACAAAACTACAAACATTTAAATAGTCATTTACAGGCAAAGGATACATGAGATTTAAAGAAAGAATTGACTGTTTAGCTAATAATTACAATGAAATGGAAGTCCTAAGATTTTGTGGAAGTCTAACTGAGATAAGGGAAATAAGACCTTCTGTTTTGTAGAATTTGGTTCTTGTCTTTTGTGTTTTTTCTAAATCCTTGGCTTTTATGATTATTTTTCTTTTGCTTACAATTAGCATGTTTGAGTCTCTCTTGAAAGTAAAGTATTAAATATGTAATATCATCACAAATAAAGTACATTGGTCAAGATAATTAACATAATGAATTAATTAAAACCACAATTCTAATCCTCCTACTGCAGTGCTTCTTAAAGCTATGAGTTGTGGACATATTTGTGATGGGTTGCCACCTGACTGTGACACAAATATCGTTGATACATCACAGAGGGCTTTCGTTTCTATTGTACTTACATATAATTACACCAACATTTGAAACATTCAAACTGAAGTGACTGAGATAAAAAGATACATTTAAGAAAGGAGAGAAGTAGAGGGAATGACAGACAGGCTTGTTAGGTGAAGGGACCCGCTGTTAGTTTGAAACATGATAATGAAAAGAATTGGTGAGGCACAAAGATGTGCTTAGTTTCATAATATTGTGGGGTGAATCAATATATTTGGGGGTATATATATATATATATATATATATATATATATATATATATATATTGTCACACGTGTGCATGGGAAGCAGCTGAAGGGCTTAGACAATACTGTTTATACATCTGCCCAGGGGGTACGCTGGCGCTCTTTCTGAGTTCTCTGCAGGTCTTACCGGAAATCCCACCAGGAGCCGCCATTTCCAGGAAGGACACACCACCTCGGTTCCGGCCCCAAGAATGAGGTCACTTCGGTTCCGGCCCCAAGGGTGATGTCACTTCCAGTTCCGGCCCAGAGGGCGACATCATTTCCGCCCTCTGAGCTATAAAGCTCACTGCCTTTGCTTAGGCAGGCAGTTCTGTTTTGGACTCTGTTGTGTAAACAACTGTTTAAATATGCCTCAAAGACTTTTGCAGCGGAAACCGAATTAAGCGGGTGGCTGCCCCAAACCTTTCGTCTGGTCTCCTTTCTTACAGTGGCGTAGTCGGCAGGATGGTGTCCCGAAGAACCGGGACACGAACTTCTCAAGGAACCAGGTGGGTGAGTACGGGGCGAGTTTCAGGGCAGGGAGTGCGCGGAGGGTCAGGAAGGGCGGTGCAGGCTCTGCTCCATGAGCATAACCGGGGTACCACCCATCTCGTGGAGAAGGTAGAGGGACCCACAGGCGTGGGCTGGCTTCTGGGGAACACACGAGTGGCTCAGTATGCTCTCCTTGGCAGGAAAGCCGAGCTGCCCATCGGGACCAAGGTCCCTGTTAGCGATGGGTTGTCCCCAGGCGGCAGGTGAAGAAATAATAAACTGGGAGTTTAACCCAAACAAAGGGCTGTCAGAGCAGGCTATGGCTCTCTGGCAAAAGGTGGGTGAGTGGCTACGGCCATTTGAGTTGACCCCTTACAAATAGTGCAGCAAGTGGCCTGTTTTTGCTGCTAAAAGCTACCCCAGGAATTTGCCCAGCCGGCCTGGGGGAATTCCATTCTATGGACGAGCTGCTACAGCTCTTGCAAACCCAGAGGCGGCTGTGAAACCTGGGAGGCAGAACAGCCGCTCTGTGGACTACCCGGAGCTATGTCCTACTAAAGCAGTCCCTTCCACGCAATCCAGAGCCTGTTCCGAAGTCGCCGGGCCGTCTGGCTTGCGACCTGTCGGGAACAAGGCGGACCGTAGGGGACAATGGCGGGGGTGTTTGTGTGCCCTTAGCAATCCCTGGCGGATAAACATACGGAGAGCTTCTTATTAATGGACATAAAATAGCAGCTGTTTGATTCCGGCAGTAGCGTGTCTGTCGTTGCTCGCCGTTTTTTCTACCGCAACAATGGATTAAAAAAGACCAGTCTAAAATGTATACACGGAGATATCCGCTCATACAATACCGCCCGGTGTTACGTATGTCTCGGAGGAACCCTTGGCGACTTACGTGGCGGTACACCGGATCCTCCGTTTCCCGTAATCCTCGGGCGGGACTGGTCTGACAGTAACCGCGGTAGTTTAGAAAGCATTCCCCGAAAAGCTTTTGGCCTCGTTATAGATGATAAAGACTTCATCTCAAGCTGCTTCCACACCGTGTAATCAGCCGACAGGGAGTGGGCGGTAGGCCAAGAGAGTGCGAAGATACTCCCGGACCGTCGCGGGCTACTCGTCATCCACTAGCGCCCGGCAGCGAGGAGGATTCTCCGCCCCTTGAGGTCAGACCGGACCCGCTCTCTGAGTTGCACTTTCAGTTTAGAGCGACTCCGGCTTCTTTCAAGAGAGAACAGTGGAATGACGACTCTCTGAAGCACATAAAGAATGCAGTGGTTCTCGTTAACGGCCAACGCACGCATTTGCCCATGCCACAGGGACCTCACTTTGTCATGGATAATGAATTATTGTATCGGGTTGCTGAACATGAGGGAAGGTCCGGAAGTTGTTGCTAGTCCAGCGGACCTACGGCGGCAGGTTTGCGAGTTAGCCCACTCTCACCTTCTTGGAGGCCATCTCTCCGATAAAACATTAGAGCGCATTAAGCTCCGTTTTTTGGGGATTAATGAGGAGGTTACGCTTTTGCATTTCCTGCCGTGTCAACTGCGGCAAATTCCTAGGAAGGACCGTGCTCCTCTGATTCCCCTTCCCCTTATTGGCGTTCCTTTGACAGGATTGGGGTGGATATAGTAGGACCCTGGAGCCCTCAGCCGAGGATATAAATATATACTGCGTCCTCGTGGATTATGCAACCCGATTCCCTGAAGCCGTTCCATTGCGCTCGGCTACCACTAAAAATATTGCACGGGAACTAGTAGGAGTCTTTTCGCGCGTGGGCATTCCTAGAGAAGTCCTGACGGACCAAGGAACGCCTTTTACCTCGGAAACGTTCAAGGAGACTGCCAAGTTACTGAAAATAAAGCATTTAAAAACCTCGGTGTATCATCCTCAAACCGATGGGCTAGTGGAGAGATTCAATCAAACTCTCAAGCAAATGCTACGTAAGGTAGTCAGCAAGGATGGGAGGAATTGGGACCAACTCCTCCCCCTTGTCCTCTTTGCCTACCGAAAGTCCTCAAGCCTCTACGGGGTTCTCTCCCTTTGAATTACTATACGGAAGACAGCCCGGGGCTTATTAGATATTTTAAAGAGGGCTGGGAAGGGGAGGCACAGCCCTCCCTAATATTTTGGAGTATATCGCCCAGTTGCGATAGATTTGATGTAATAAGACCTATACTAAAAGTCATATCGAGGAGGCACAATCAGCACAGGCCGCCTGTATGACCGTGTACGACTCTCCGGGAGTTCCAACGGGGATCGCGTCATGGTATTGGTTCCTACTTCACACTCTAAACTGCTCGCACATTGGCTAGGCCCCTCTGAAATTAAGGAGAGGAAGGGATTGGTCGACTATTTGGTGAAACAGCCCAATGCCGACCAGCTGGCGAATATATCATGTAAACCTGCTGAAACCGTGGAAGGAGAGGGATCCGATCCCTCCTCCGGACAGCCCTGCTCTCTCTTGCGAAGTAAGTGCCCTTAATTTGTGAACAGCTATCTCCCAGACAGAGACAGGAGCTCGAAGCAGCTATCCGCTCGGTCCCAGAGGTGGTAAGTGAACAACCAGGTCGGACCTCTCTGATTGCGCGACATAGTGACTGACCGGGGTGATCGTCCGTGGCGACCCTACAGACTCCGGAGGCAAAGAAAGTAGAAGTGGAACTGGAAATCAAGCGAATGCTGGCACTAGGAGTGTCGAGGAAAGTAGTAGTCCCTGGTCCAGCCCTCGTCTTGATTGCTAAGCCTGACGGCAGTTGGAGGTTTTGCAATGACTTCCGTCGGCTCAACCAAGTTTCCGATTTGATGCTTATCCCATGCCTCGCGTGGATGACCTCCTCGAGACTGGGACCAGCCAAATTCTTGACTACACTTGACATGACAAAGGGGTACTGGCAGGTTCCTTTAGCGAGTCCGAAGGAAAAACCGCGTTTAGCACTCCTAGCGGACACTGGCAGTATCGTGTCCTTCCATTCGGGTTACAGGGCCTGCGACTTTTCAGCGTCTGGTGGACAAAGTGCTCCGGCCCCATAACTTCGTTCTGTGCTGCCTATCTGGATGGCGTTGTCATCTATTCCAGCACCTGGAAGGAGCACATACAGCAGGTCACAGCAGTATTACGGACATTGGGAGAGGCGGGCTCGCATCAACCCCAAGAAATGTTTCTTGGGTTGAGAGAAGCCAAATATTTGGGCTACCTAGTGGGCGGGGTACTGTGAGGCCACAGTGTTCCAAGTTGCAAGCCATAATGGCCTGGCCCGTCCCAAACCAAGCGGCAAGTCCAATCCTTTCGGTTTGGCGGGTACTACCGCCGGTTTGTGCCTCGGTTCTCCGAGAGCGGCGCCCTTGACCGACTTGACAAAGAAAAGAGCTCCTAATACGGTGGTATGGTCTGATAAGCGGGGCTGCATTCAGTGACTTAAAAGGGCTCTGACTTCAGCACCTATCTTAATCTCCCTAACTTCTCTCTCCCTTTTGTCCTCCAGGCGGACGCTTGGACACAGGCTTGGGAGCCGTGTTGAGCCAAAGCGTCGGCGGTGTTGAACACCCGTTATGTACCTGAGCGGAAACTGTTGGACGGGAGACCAGGTGCGGCGGTGGAGAAGGAGGCTCTGGCGATCAAATGGGCGGTGGCGCAGCTGCGGTACTACCTCTTGGGTCGCGTGTTCACTCTGGTGACGGATCATGCGCCTTTAAAGTGGATGGCCCTTCACAGGGAGTGAATCCGCGGGTCCGCGAGGTGGTTTCTTGACCTGCAGCAGTACAAATATCGCTTCGTTCATCGACAGGGGTCCCTTCATGCCAGCGCCGATGCCCTCTCCGGGCCCGCGACCTCTCGGTGCAGGTCGCCCGACCCGCGGGTCTGGGCTGAGGGGAGTCTTGTCACACTGCGTGTGCATGGGAAGCAGCTGAAGGGCTTAGACAATACTGTTTATACATCTGCCCAGGGGGGTACGCTGGCGCTCTTTCTGAGTTCTCTGCAGGTCTTACCGGAAATCCCACCAGGAGCCGCCATTTCCAGGAAGGACACACCACCTCGGTTCCGGCCCCAAGAATGAGGTCACTTCGGTTCCGGCCCCAAGGGTGATGTCACTTCCAGTTCGGCCCAGAGGGCGACATCATTTCCGCCCTCTGAGCTATAAAGCTCACTGCCTTTGCTTAGGCAGGCAGTTCTGTTTTGGACTCTGTTGTATAAACAACTGTTTAAATATGCCTCAAAGACTTTTGCAGCCGGGAAACCGAATTAAACGGGTGGCTGCCCCAAACCTTTCTACCTCTGGTCTCCTCTTCTATATATATATATATATATATATATATATATATACTAATAAAAGCAAAGCCCTCACTGACTGACTGTCTGACTGTCTGACTGACTGACTCACTCACTCACTCACTGACTCATCACTAATTCTCCAACTTCCTGTGTAGGTGGAAGGCTGAAATTTGGCAGGCTCATTCCTTACAGCTTATTTACAAAAGTTAGGCAGGTTTCATTTTGAAATTTTAAGCGTAACGGTCAAACTGGAACCTACTTTCGACCATATATCGGCCATAGCCTGCAGCTCAGTCATCATGTGAGGTGGAGTTGCGTCCCACATAATCACACCTCCCGCACTGAGTGCCTGCCCATATAAGGGTAATATTCGCAGGTGAAGGACTGTGCTTGGTCCCTAATTGCACTTCGGGTGGGGCTGGAAGACTGGCCAGCCAGGTGTTGAAGGACACACCGCCCTCCTCCCCAGTGGCCACCCTGGGCCCCAACCAAGCTGTGGAGGACTCCATCTACCATGGAGCCCTGTGGGTGGCTAGGGAATCACCGCTCAGCCAGGGAGGCTGCCACCAAGCGTCCCTGGGAGATATTGGACTGCCCATGGTGGCTCCACTGGAACATAAGCAGCAGGAGCGTCTCAACCTGGGCATGGTATCAGCTGTCCTTCACAATATATATTTATTGGCCTGGGGACCTGTTATTCCAGCACTTCGCCCACACCAGGAAGTGCTGGGGAAAATTATGAGCGGCGCTCGGAGAGCAGCCGGCACTTCCACAGCTGGGCGTGGCTAGAGGAGGAATGCCGGGAACACCTGGGGCTCATCCGGGTCCTCTATAAAAGGGGCTGTCTCCATTCATTCGAGGCTAGAGTCGGGTGGAAGGAGGGACGAGGCAAGAGGAGCTGTGGAGGCGGCCCGAAGACAAGGCATTTTGGCCAGGACTGAGTGAGTTGGTTTGGGGTTTGTGCACGTGATTGGGTCTGAGTGACCATTGGACTGGGTCTGAGTGACCTTTATTGTAAATAATTGTGTTTATTAAGCGTGTGGTGGTTTTAAACAACATGTCCGCCTGTCTGTGTCCGGGCCAAGTTTACAGTAGATATGTATTGTGGAACAGGACCTGGACAAAGACAGGCTGGACAACGTGTTTGGCACCAACACACTCATTTTATTTACACTATTTACATAAAAGTCTGTACACAAACCCAGTGCCTCCAGCACCGATCCCCCAAAGTCCAGGCCTGATAGTATCCAGTGCCTTCCTCCTGGCCGCCTCCACTCCTTTCTCGAGTTCCGTCCCTTCCACCTAACTCTTGTTCCCAAAGGCAGGGAGGCAGCCCCTTATATAACAGCCCAGCAGTCCTCTTGATCCACACCCCATGTGGTGGAAGTGCCGGCCTAGCACCCAGCCCTCCGGTGTCCCTAGTCTTCTTCCCCAGCACTTCCTGGCATGGCGGAAGTGCTGAGGTCCAGGGTTCTTTAGGCACCAGGGTGCCCCTATGGCGCCGTGGGCCCCTACAGGGGTTGGGCTTCCAAGCCCTCTACTTGTGGCCCCAACACAACCAGGGCAGTCATCCCCTTGTGGTCTGAAGGGCGCCAAGCCCTCCTCCCGGTCCTCCTGGCGTCCGCCTAGGTACCACCCCCGCAGCCCGCCACAGTTCCCCACCACAAGCTGAGACCCCTAGGGGCCAGTGGCCCGTCTCGTGAGGGCAGGTCCTCCTCGGGCCCAGTCCTCGGAATAAAAACAGAACAAGGCGGAGGCGTTGACCTGGTACACTGCCACTGGCGCTTCTGGTCTTTGAACAGGGCGCACTCCCCCCTCTGACCGGCACCCCGGTACCTGTGTCCTCGGCCTCCCCTCCAAGACTTCCGTGACCCTTGTGCTGGAACAGCTCAGAACAGGACCACACCGCCCCTGTCGCCTCAGCCAGCTGGAGGTTTCCTCTGCACATGCAGAGGGTGGCCTTCACTGGGCGTGCAGCGCCCAGCATGCAGCGCGCTTCCTGTCGGAGGAACCGGCATTCACCCCCGATTCCTCCCTTTTCCTTTTGGGCGTGGTGATGGTCTGGGTCTGAGCATGGCGAGCCAACTCAAATCCAATCCGTCTGTGTCCCTGCAGAGCGACGGGAGACTGCTGCGGGTTTAGAGGCGCCAGGGGCTAAATACACCCAGGGCACCCGACTCTTGCTCCTGAGGGCAGGGAGGTGGCCCCTTTGCTATAACAGTCCTGGATGGGCTCCAGCTGCTTCCCGGCAGTCCTCCTCGGACACCACCCCGTGTGCGTAAGTGCCGGCGCACCCGGAAGCCTCCGGGTGTCCTTAGTCTTCTTCCCCAGCACTTCCTGGTGTGGCGGAAGTGCTGAGGTCAAGGGTTCTTCAGGCACTGGCAGCCCCTGGCAGTGGCCACGGACCCCTACAGGGTTGGGCTTCCAGCTCTCTACCCGTGGCCCCTAACACAACCAGGGCAGTCGCCCCTCGTGGTCTGGAAGAGGCGCAAGCCCTTCTCTGAGTCCTCCTTGGCGTCCCGGCTTGGTACCACCCCAGCACGCCCGCACAGTATATATGTATATATATATATATATATATATATATATATATATATATATATATATATATATATATATATATATATATATATATATATATATATATATATATATATATATATATATATACTAGCAAAATACCAGCTTCACTGAGATAGTGTGTTAAAGAAGCAATGAAAAGAAAAGGAAACATTTTGAAAATAACGTAACCTGATTGTCAATGTAATTGTTATGTCACTGTTGTCAGTGATGAGTGTTGTTATCATATATATATATATATACACATACACACATAAATATATATATATATATATATATATATATATATACATATATACATATACATACACATATATACATATATACATATATACACACAATATATATATATATATACATATATACATACACACATATATAAACATATATATACATATACATACATATCTACATATATACACACACAGCTATTTATCAATTACAATACACTGTTTGTTAAAACAGTTGACTCCGCTCTTACGTGCAATAACAAATCAAATCATTCAGTTGTCTTTGCTCATATGTCATTTTAGAGCTGGGCGCCTGGCATCTTTTTTGGCCACAGGTTCGTTTCTGTTTGGTGTGAGGTTCTGTGTTGTGGAGATTCTCAGGATGGATTGCAGGTGCTCATCAGTGAGGCGACTCCTGTGTGCTGTTTTGTTAGTCTTTATCACTGAGAAGAGCTTCTCACACAGATATGTGCTACCAAACATGCACAAGGTTCGAGCCGCATGTAGAGCGGACTTTTTGTTCTTCAAAGTCACCAAAGCGCCGTGCAAACTCAGTCGCCAATGCGCTCTAGTTTATCAGCAAAGTAAGTATTCGGAACACCGTAGCGACTTGGTTTAACAGTACTTGGCAACAGGGAAAGTGGGGCAAGGTGAACTGGTGCATTTGTGTCTCCCATAAAAGCAGCTTCACTTGAAATCACTTTGTGATTGTGCACGGGTTAAAACGTCCGCTGAAGTGTCAGATTCTTATTTAATTATGCTGTTTTCTGTATCTTCTGAATTGCATTCAGGTTACCCTGATGCAAGGCAGCTGAAGCGCTGCATTATGGGATCTGTAGTTTATTGTGTTACCAGCGCTTCATATACCGGGCTTTAATAACAATAATACAGTATATAAAATGATCTCGGGCGGATATAATTACGCCGGATGGATGTGGCCCTACCCTTGAGTTTGACACATATGGACTAAATAGAACTTGAAAAGATATATTTTTCAAATGTGATCCGCAATTCAGATAGAGTTGGCCAGCACAGCCTGCATGCCTCAATGAGTCATCCTCCCCTCGCTCTTACTTTTTTACCGTTCATCTAATGAATACACTGAGTATGGCTTTACCAAAACAATCATTGATGGCGAATAAAGTATCCATTATTCGAGTATGTAGAGCGGGATATATATATACATATATATATATACCCGTGTTCGCAGCGAGATAGTGTGTGTTAAAAAGGTAGAAAAAGAAAAGGGAACATTTTAAAAATAACGTAACATGACTGTCAATATACAGTATTTGTTTTGTGAGTGTTACTGAGTGTTGCTGTCATCAAGGATTTGATTATCATTATTTCTTTCAATCAGGTTCGTATTTGTAGGATGTGTTGTGTTCAAGTTACATTCCGTGTTTGTCAATCGTTGTAAAGATGACAGGTTTCATTCATCGATTCGTTTCTTACTGCATCAATAAACAGCTCGTCTTCTTCTTTATCTGAGACCTGACACACTGCATGCACGGGTTTTTACACTGTCTTCCTTTAGCGGGACATTGACTTTTTCCACCGTGTGCTTTGTTTCCACAGTAGCTGCATTTATGAATATGCTTATCAGGCGCTTCATATTTTTGCTGCCTTTTCAATTGTGTAATTGGTTTTGTTCAGCTCTTTGGAACTGTTGCCTTTTATCTGTGCACTGCGTCAGTTCACGTGAGCCACTCGGTGTACTTGCATCGAAGGTTCCCAGCTGTGCTGGTGCCATCTCGTGCTATGTCCATAGCTTTATTTAATGTTACCTTAGTCCTGGCACTTAAAACTTTCTCTCGCAGTTTAGCTGAGTTTGTGTCAAACACCACCCTGACCATCTCATCTTCCTCTCCATAAGCACAGTCCTTCACCCGTGAATATTTACCCGTGGCAGTTTGCTATTGGATTGCCGCTGACGGACGGCCTTATATGGGCAGGCACTAAATTACAAGCGCCAGCGTAGCCTGTCTATGAACTTAATTTAAAGTGTAGGTTTACATTGCTTTGTTTCGAGTAGCAGAACTCATGAATATGGTTGTATATGTCACTCGCTCGCTTCTTATTGTTTCGCTGCCTTCTCAATTATATAATGCATGTTTTCTTCAGCGCTTTTTGAGGTCTTCCTGGTTTTCTATGTACTGCGTGATTACGTGGGAGGCGTGATGATCTCGAAACTCAAACCCCACGGCGTTGAAGCTCATCTCCATTACAGTAAATGGAGAAAACTGCTTCCAGTTATGACCATTACGCGTAGAATTTCGATATAAAACCTGCCCAACTTTTGTAAGGGAAGCTGTAAGGAATGAACCTGCCAAATTTCAGCCTTCCACCCACGGGAAGTTGGAGAATTAGTGATCAGTGAGTGAGTCAGTGAGTCAGTTAGTGAGTGAGTGAGTGAGGGCTTTGCCTTTTATTAGTATAGATATATATATATATGTTGTATGTATATTGTGAATGTGGCCCGGACACATACAGGTAGACATGTTCTTTTTCCACCACCACACGCTTTGCAATATTTACAAAGTCCTGGCCACACAACACCTTTCTTGGACGCCTCTACTCTCTCTTCTCCTACCTTGTCCTGCCTCCACCCGACTCCAGCCTTGAATGAAGAGCTGCCCCTTTATTAGCACCCAGATGTGCTCCAGGTGGTTTCTGGCAATCCCGCGCCATCGCCCGTGTGGCGGAAGTACTAGCTGTATTCCGGAAGCTCTCCGGGTGTCCCTTCTTTTCCCCCTAGCACTTCCTGGTGTGGCGGAAGTGCTGAGGTCAGTTTTCCCCCAAGGCATTGGGGCCCCTGGTGGTGACCCGGGTCCCTACAGGTGGGGCTTCCAAGCCCTCTACCGGGGCCCCCAAAGCAACCAGTGGCGGCCCCCATGTCCAGAGGGTAGCCCTCTTCCGGTCCTTCAGGGCACCCGGCGTCGTGCCCCTGGCATCCGTGACAATATGTATGTGTGTATATTTTAGATATGTACTATTTTATATATGTTTTATATGTGATGTTTTTTTATATATATATATATATATATATATATATATATATATATACAGTATTATATACATATATATTATATATATATATATATATAAGTATTATATATATATATATATATATAAAATATATATTATATTAAAACCTGGCATCAGCTAACAGCCTGGTGCATTATGGGTAATTTTTAGAGTTTACTTTTATGTTAATTAAGCAAGGCAGTCATTTCTTTTGTATTAGAGATGTTATGTTTTTTATTAAATTAGTTTGGGTGGGTTTGGTTCATTTGCAGCCCAGTTATATAAAAGTGTAACAGTTAACATCATGGAAAAGATGTCTTTATGAATGACCTTGGCAATGGCCTTACAATTGTTTAAGCTTTTTTTTGACTCTCTGCTCTATTAAAGAGGTTATAAAAGGACAGAGCTGTGTCTTGCTAGATATTCCATCAATTTTATGGAACACTTGGGAGTGCGGGTGTATGGGACCCAGTGTTCCCCTGCTTAATGAGCTAGGTACAGCTCGTGTATGGGGTGGCATTCCACTGCCGATGCGGGGGGGTGCACAGCAAAGTTCAGCTCCAAAAACTTCATTCTCAACTACCAGTTTTACAGTGGTGTAAGGGGATTTCAGGCTGTTCAGAAGGCGCCGTTATGGAGCAGAGTAATTGTCGAATTCGCATGCCATCTGAGAGAACAGCGTTATGCTAGAGCACCTGACAAGTGGAACAATGCAGAGAGAGGTGTCACACTGGCCTGATGGTGCCAGTGTTCCCCGGACAGTGTTAAGCTCTTCTAGGCACAGCCAGAATAAACCTTGAGCTGCCAAAGAACCCAAGTCACCAGTCGGCCGGGCCTCCTCACACGGTCACCTGCTAAGCTACTGATACAGCAGGTTGCGCCTCTGGGACCATATCTTGCACAGGTAGATCTGGCTGCCCTCCACGATGGATGGAACTGCAGGAAGCCGTGACACATTGGTCTTGCCTTGGAGGGTCCCACTTCAGGAACTCATTGATCTGTCACCAAGGGGTGTGATCTCCCGGCCCCCACCGCTGCTCTCAACCGTCGCTTTGGACAGAGAACCTCAGCGGGCACAGCAGAAGGGCTGACCCAACGGCCGGCGTGAAGGTGAGAGTTGGGAGCATTCGCAGCTGGCCAGGGTCTATGCGGAAAGGCTACCCTCGTTCCGGCAGCAGCGAGGAGGCTCAGCCTCCATCTTCCTCGGGGCCTTACACCAGGCGTCTCCCGGGATGTCCGTCTGTTGTCACCCGAGATCTGGGGAGGCACTGGGGAGGCTGAGGCGGGCTGAGGAGTGCTACAGGCTGGGTCAGCGCGGGTCGATCATCGCCCGCACCGCTGGCGGGCAGTTGAATGAGGGGTGGAAGGGGGCCAGCCTGAGGGAAATGGAGGTCAGTCCCTCAACAACATCAACCCCGATGGAGGGCCAAGACTAGACTGCTGTTTCATCACGGAGAACCAGGGACTTTTCCGGGGT
>NW_024384501.1:0-27706 GCF_016835505.1 Polypterus senegalus
CATTTTGGAAGTGTTTGAATAAAGTTCCTGTCTCTACAATCTCCTGTGTTTCTGTGCAATTCTGTGACCCAAGCATGACACCCTGCATCACTGCTCCTGGGGATTAAGCCTGCATGGACTAGCCTGGTAAGCATCAGCGTTGGCCTCTGTGTGCTTGATTTCCAGCTAGTTTAAGCAGTTCACTCAGTGATTTAAATCCATGACATCAGTTGTACTTTGCACATATTGTTCCAGTAGTTTTTTAATAGTTTTACAGTTCATTAGCATGTGTATAATGATTAGTGTTGCAGCAATTGTGATGTTCTTTGGATGAAAAAGTGTTCATTAAATTCCACTTTTCTTTGTGAATTGTGACTTTACTTAAAGTGCAGCAAAAAGTATTTGGCTCAGGGATGCATTAGCGCCAAGTATATGGCAGCAAGGTTAAAGCCCCAGATGCCTCTGAATTCCCTGCACCTTCTAAGGCTTCTGGCAGTAAGGCGCTTTCATGAATTACAGTATATATAGTGGAACATGTTTTACATTCTAGCTACGGAGACATGCTTAGTACCTTTCCATTCTTTATCTTTAGGTAATGTATTAAGCTGAGTTTGAAATTAAATTAAAATGTTTTGGCATCATATTTAGGGTTTATTTTAACCACATCCAAAATTTGCGTTTTTCATAATTCACGTGTGCTCTAGGAATGTAACCCCACTAATTTTGGGGTGAACTGTACACAAAGGCAGTAAAGATGGACTCTGCTATCTCCACTAGCTAGAGTTGTCTCAAAGTGGTAATGGCCGCCCAGTGTCCTGCACTTTGGGCCAAACACGCTTGCCTGAACTCCCACCCACTCCACAATCTACAATCCCTCTTCACACATGCATGAAATCTAAAACCTGTCTGAAAACAGATCCGTTATTCATAACTGTAATGACATCAGACTAAGCGCTAATTACGTCATTGAGCTGCAGGTCAAAACTTACAGCATAATGTATCCAGCCTAAGCGAACATGCAAAAAGTTAGCCAGTGGAGAAAAATAAAGAACAACCAAAAGAGACAAATGATTACAAAGGAAAGGAAAGAAAAAGGAATCAAGAGGGAGGATGCCATTCTGGTGCTTAAAGGGTCTTTTGAAGATTAATTGTAAAAGATCTGGAGCAAAAAATGAAAGGACATGTGTGGTGATCTGCATAACAACCATTAGCAACAACTACACAGGGTATTTCCATCACCTCACCATTGCTTCTTGCTACCACCACTCCACAAAAAAAGTTGCAACACTTGTCCATAACAACACACCACCATGACACCAGTCTCATCCTCTGCTCTACTGACCCGTTGACATGGCCCTTCTGCCAACAATCTGGAGCTGGTATTAGGAAATACATTAGCAAAGATAAATGACACAAAACACATAAGAAACTACAGCCCCACCAGTGGGGATTTGTAGTGGCATATGCTCTTTGCAACTGGGTGCCTACAAAGCCTCATCTTAGAGGTGTATGTGATGGATTCACCCCTTTGGTAACAGATAGTGCTCTTATTCTGCCAATATCTCTTATAACATCGACACCAATATTTGGTTTGAATTCAAATGGAGTTTGTCAAATACATATCATTTATAATGCCCTTGACAAGTGAAGGTAAGAACTCCTCAAAGGAATTCTGTTCAGTCTTAGATAGATAGATAGATAGATGTGAAATGCACTGTATAATTAAACAAAGAATGCATTTTACTTATATATCACCTTTCTTATGAAAGATGCTTAGATTAGCATATTAGAGCATTGGTCATTGAGTTCAACAAGTTCTACCGCGTTGGTCTGGTTTACCAACTCTAGCCTAATCGTGTCAGGGTTTTGGTTTCCCAACATGGACATTGATTTATTATTATTTTCACTCATCCATTGTCCAGTACATGAAGTTAACAGTCATTCATTAGCATAACAGTTATAAACCTCATTCTTGTGGCCCAAGCAAGTGCAAAGGAATTCTCTACGATGATACTGCTGCTGGCATATAATATCGGAAAACAGAAGCCAATAAAGGCAAATTTTCTCATTTTTAGACCAAAATTTGGTATTTTATTATTGTTTTATATTTTTGATCCTTCTTTTTACATGTTTTGCCTATTTTTAGATTTTCTTCCTAAACTTAGCAACTGAACAGACACAGAACACTCAGACATTTGTCCCTTTATTAAGGTGGATAATTGCTCTGAAGTTAGTCTACAAAACAGACCTATAGTCTGTTTTTGTGTACACTCTCATTTATTTATTCAGTAGGTCTGTCGAGAAGCAGCTGGTCAAGTGACCATAATGTAATTACAATTCTCAGTATTTTGTAAGAGTGCAGATGCAAAGACTAAAATTGTGGAAGTTGAACTTTGGTAGGGCTAATTTTGGGCGAGATCGGACAAAGTCTAAGGGGGGATGGTGGGATAAGCTTTTAAATGTGGAGACAGTCGAGGAGCAATGGAACAGGTTTAAAAATGTTTTACATGTAATGCAGGACAGATACATACAATGGTGTGAAAAACTATTTGCCCCCTTCCTGATTTCTTATTCTTTTGCATGTTTGTCACACAAAATGTTTCTGATCATCAAACACATTTAACCATTAGTCAAATATAACACAAGTAAACACAAAATGCAGTTTTTAAATGATGGTTTTTATTATTTAGGGAGAAAAAAAAATCCAAACCTACATGGCTCTGTGTGAAAAATAATTGCCCCTTGTTAAAAATAACCTAACTGTGGTGTATCCCCCTGACTTCAATTCCGTAACCCCAGGCCTGATTACTGCCACATCTGTTTCCCAAACAAGAAATCACTTCAATAGAGACTGCCTGACAAAGAAAAGTAGACCAAAAGCACCTCAAAGCTAGACATCATGCCAAGATCAAAAGAAATTCAGGAACAAATGAGAACAAAGTGTGAGATCTATCAGTCTGGTAAAGGTTATAAAGCCATTTCTAAAGCTTTGGGACTCCCGCGAACCACAGTGAGGCCATTATCCACAAATCTCAAAAACATGGAACAGTGGTGAACCTTCCCAGGGTGGCGGCCAAAACAAAATTACCCAAAGGCGCGAGGCGGGCTCATCCGAGAGGTCAAAGACCCCAGGACAACGTCTAAAGAACTGCAGGCCTCACTTGCCTCAATTAAGGTCAGTGTTCCCGACTCCACCATAAGGGAAAAAGACTGGGCAAAAGCGGCCTGCATGGCAGATTTCAATCAAAACCACTGTTAAGCAAAAGAACATTAGGGTTAGTTTTCAATTTTGTAAAAAACATCTCAATGATTGCCAAGACTTCTGGGAAAATACCTTGTGGACTGATAGAAAAAAGTTGAACTTTATGGAAGGCAAAAACGTCCGTTACATCTGGGTAAAAGGAACACAGCATTTCAGAAAAGAACATCATACCAACAGTAAAATATGGTGGTGGTAGTTTTGATGGTCGGGTTTGTTTTGCTGCTTAGGACCTGGAAGGCTTGCTGTGATAGATGGAACCATAATTCTACTGTCTACAAAAAATCCTGAAGGAGAATGTCCGGCCATCTGTTAGTCAACTCAAGCTGAAGCGATCTTGGGTGCTACAACAGGACAATGACCCAAAACACCCCAGCAAATCCGCCTCTGAATGGCTGAAGAAAAACAAAATGAAGACTTTGGAGTGGCCTAGTCAAAGCCCTGACCTGAATCAATTGAGATGCTATGGTGACCTTAAAAAGCGGTTCATGCTAGAAAACCCTCAAATAAAGCTGAATTACAACAATTCTGCAAAGATGAGTGGGCCCAAAATTCCCCCAGAGTGCTGTAAAAGACTCATTGCAAGTTATATAGCGCTTGATTGCAGTTATTGCTGCAAAGGGTGCTAACCAGTTATTAGGTTCGGGGGGCATTACTTTTCACACAGGGTCATGTGGGTTTTTGGATTTTTTTCTCCTAAATAATAAAAACCATTATTTAAAACTGCTTTTTTGTAGTACATCTTTTGCTACTCAAGGATTGATTACTTCTTTATAGATAATAACTTCTTGCCTAAGATTAAATCTTGTAAATACGATGCTATTGTTTTTTCCCAGACCATGCCCCGATGATCTTGGGCTGAAATTACTAACCCCATACCTCACCCGCAGATGGCGTCTCAATCCGCTTCTATTAGCTGCGAGAATTGTACGGGTTATATCCAAACAAATTGAATTCTTTCTAGAGACAAATACATCCCTGAGATCTCTGCAGGAACACTCTAGGGAAACTCTTAAGGCCTTCTTAAGAGGACAGATTATCTCATATTTTTCCCCACAGAAATAAATCCGAGCGAAGAAAGTAGCAGAGATAAAAGCGAAATTACTAAAATAGATGAAGAACATGCCAGACTAAAGCGAGACTCTACAATAAGAGGAGGCGGCTCTACATTCAATTAAACCTCTTGACAACTAAAGAAACCGAAAAACCCAATTTACAAACCCAGACATCATTATTATGAACATGGAAAAGCTAATAAGCTTTTAAGCGAACAAATTCACAAGCAAAAGTCTTACCCAATCTCGGTAATTACTAACACGAATGGAGATAAAATCCCGAACACAAAAATATAATGTGCATTTTTTAGAGACTACTATAAACCCCTATATACTACTGAGTTTAAAAGAAGACAATATCAATCTAATACATTTCTGGATAATTACAGATACCACAAATTCCCTATTAGTGTGGAGGAGTTTCGATAAACCTCTGTCATTATCAGAATTACTGGATGCTATAAAAGTCACTCCAAGGTGGAAAAGCAGCAGGCCCTGATGGCTACCCTGCAGAGTTTAAAAGAAATTCTCAGCTCAAGCTAGCTCCCTCCTATGCAACATTTACAGAAGCCAGAATAACAATCTCTTCCACAAACCTTTGCCAAGCACTAATCACTGTCTTTCAAAAACAAAAAAAGGACTTATTACAATGTGCATCAAACAGACCAATTTCACTTCTGAAAAATGACTTTAAAAATACTCTCTAAAATCATAGCTAGAAGGATGGAAAAGTGCTCCCCTCAATAATATCCCAAGACCAAACTGGATTTATTAGGGGCGACACTTATCTTCAAATCTTGACGCCTGTTAATTAATATACTCACCAACTAAATCAAACACCCCAGAAATATTATTATCATTGGATGCAGAAAAAGCATTAGACATGATTGAATGGAAATACCTTTTACTTTTTTTGAGAAGTTTGGGTTTGGCCGAACATTTGTGCATGGATTAAATTACTGTATACTAACCGAAGCTTCGTTGCATCAATCATTTGCTCAGACTACTTTAAACTAGGGGCTGGCACAAGACAAGGATGCCCTTTGTCACCACTGCTGTTTCGTTGCCATTAAACCCACTGGCAATACATTGTCAAATACTGATCGGAAAAAGGGGGTTAGCAGAAGGACTGGAACAGAAAATCTCATTATATGCAGATGACATGACTGTATATATCGGACCCGAAAATTCTGTGCCTGCAGTCTTGCAGCACTCACAGAATTTCAAAAGCTTTTGGTCTCAGAATTAATCTGAATAAAAGTGTACTCTTTCCGGTAAATTTCCCAAAGCATATAATAAGATTAGACACCCTTCCTTTTATCATTTGCAGAACAGTTTAAATACCTGGGTAAAAAATCACAAGTAAACATAAAGCTCTTTATCAAAAAATTTAATTCGTCTGTATGGAAAAAATTAAACAAGACCATAGATGGTCAACCCTTCATCTCACACTAGCTGGAAGAAATTCCCGTTAAGATGAATATTCTTCCTAAAAACTCCTTTTTATTTTAAAACATACCAATATACATTAATAAATCCCTTCTTTAAGCAATTAGATTCAACAATAAAAACCCATTTTGGAATTCTAAACATCACGCATCAAAAGCGCCCTACAAACAGGCAGAGAAGGGGGCATGCCTACTAACTTCCAGTTTTATTACTGGGCGGAAATAACAGTCGATAAGAACCTGGACACAAATAGAAGAACATACACAAAGGGATGGACCAATAGAAGTAAAATCAACATACTTTTTGTATTCCTTGCTTTTTTGCTCCAATAAACCCGTTATCGCAATACACTAAAAAATTGTGCTCCTCATTAGAATCTGGAACCCAAAGTAGAAGGCATTTAAGCGGAAAGCTTCTTTCTGTGGCACCTGCAAAAGAAACCTCTTTCAACCCTCACAACATATGCAGTTTTAATATCTGGAAAAATTTGGAATTAACGCTTAGAGACCTTTATAGACAACGTCTTTGCATCCTATGAACAATTCCCTTTCCAAATTTAACATTCCCTACAAATTTCTTTCACTATCTTCAAATCAGGAACTTTGTTAAACAGAACCTTCCCGATTTTCCTCCTTTTACCCCCATCAGCTGGAAAGCATACAAATTTTACAACTCAAAATTTATATAAAACTCTGTCTGTAAAACTCTCAAAATGTTTGGGGGATGATCCAACCTCGAGCTTGCACCCAAACCCCCCGCCTCAGTGGGTCACATGTTTGGGGCCCGCTCCAAAATTTCATTATTCTGGACAAAATTTTTATACCCTCAGACAGTCTTGGACTCACAAACCCTCCCAACCCATTAACGTGTGTTTGGGGTTCTTCCCGAAGGGGGCTTAAAGTGGAAAGACAAACAAACTGTGATTGCATTCCCACACTGTTGTACCTTTTTTGATTGGGAAAAAATTCCCCTTTTTTTAAAATTGGAAAAAAAAAAATCAAATACTCAGTTAGAGGATTTTTAACTTTTTTTCAAAAAATGGCAGGATCTAATCAATTTTTGAAATGATTTTATAAAGCACAGAGAATTTTTGTTTTGGTATTTTTAAAGCCTAAAATTTTTCCCGTTTGGGTTTTCTCTCTCTCAAGGGTGGGGGTGATCTGTTCTTAGCATAATTCTTTTTTTTTTTAAAACGTTCTATGTATTGATTGTAATAAAATTTAAAAAAAAAAAAAAAAAAAAACTGCATTTTTTGTTTACTTGTGTTATATTTGACTAATGTTTAAATGTGTTTTGATCAAAACATTTTGTTTGACAAACATGCAAAGAAAAAAAATCGGAAGGGGGAAATAGTTTTCCCTCTGTACCTGCATTTGGGAAATTTAAAAGGTAAAAAAAAAATCCATGGTTAATAAAGATTTAAAATTGCAAAAAAAAGCCCTTGAAACAAAACAAAGGTTTAGGGCAACCTTTTATTTACCCCAAAAAGCAATCAAAAAATTCCCCACAACAATGCAGAATGGATCAAAAAAGAACTGATCAACAGAGGAAGGGTGATTTATAAGGAAAAATGTGAGTGATGTCATCCTCGGGGCTGGGGCAGGAAGTGATGTTTTCGTATTCAGGTGGAATTTCCCATGTCTTGTCTGCGGGGATAAAATAAGAGGGTTGAATGCACCCCACCACCCCCCAGCTGGGAATGGAATTCCTTTATTTTGGTCCCTGTGGCTGGCTCCAATGTGCACATCAGTGGCAATATATATATATATACTGTATATATATATATATATATATATATATATATATATATATATATATATATATATATTATATATATATATTATATATATATATATATACACAATCATGTAACTTTGGGAACCCCTCTTAGTACTTTGGGTTTTTGTTTATCATTGGCTGAGCTTTCAAAGTAGCAACTTCCTTTTAATATGACATGCCTTATGGAAACAGTAGTATTTCAGCAGTGACATTAAGTTTATTGGATTAACAGAAAATATGCAATATGCATCATAACAAAATTAGATGTATGCATACATTTGGGCACCCAACAGAGATATTACATCAATACTTAGTTGAGCCTCCTTTTGCAAATATAACAGCCTCTAGGCGCCTCCTATAGCCTTTGATGAGTGTCTGGATTCTGGAGGTATTTTGACTATTCTTCCATACAAAATCTCTCAGTTCAGATAAAATTTGATGGCTGCTGAGCATGGACAGCCTGCTTCAAATCATCCCATAGATTTTCAATGATATTCAAGTCAGGGGACTGTGACGCATTCCAGAACATTGTACTTCTCCCTCTGCAGAATGCCTTTGTAGATTTTGAACTGTGTTTTGGGTCATTGTCTTGTTGAAATATCCAATTCCTGCTTAACTTCAACTTTGTGACTGATGCTTAAACATTATCCTGAAGAATTTGTTGATATCATGTTGAATTCATCTGACCCTCAACTATAACAAGGGCCCCAGTCCCTGAACTAGCCAAACAGCCCACAGCATGATGGAACCTCCACTAAATTTGACAGTAGTTAGCAGGTGTTTTTTCTTGGAATGCGGTTTTCTTCTTCCCATGCAAAGAGCTTTTGTTATGACAAATAACTCAATTTTTGTCTCATCAGTTCAAAGCACTTTGTTCCTGAATGAATCTGGCTTGTCTAAATGAGCATTTGCATACAACAAGCGACTCTGTTTGTGGTATGAGAGCAGAAAGGGCTTCTTTCTCATCACCCTGCCATACAGATGTTCTCTGTGCAAATTGCACTGAATTGTAGAACAATGTACAGATACACCATCTGAAGCAAGATGTTCTTGCAGGTGTTTGGAGCTGATCTGTGGGTTGTCTGTAACCATTCTCACAATCCTGTGCATATGCCACTCCTGTATTTTTCTTGGCCTGCCAGACCTGGGTTTAACAGCAACTGTGCCTGTGGCCTTCCATTTCCTGATTACAATACAATACAGTTTATTTTTGTATAGCCCAAAATCACACAGGAAGTGCCGCAATGGGCTTCTAACAGGCCCTGCCTTTTGACAGCCCCCAGCCTTGACTCTCTGAGAAGACAAGGAAAAACTCCCAATAAAAACATGTAGGGAAAATGAGAAACCTGGGAAAGGCAGTTCAAAGAGAGACCCCTTTCCAGGTAGGTTGGGCGTGCAGTGGGTGTCAAAAGTAGGTGGTCAATACAATACAAAACACAGAACAGAACAATTCCTTAATACAGCATAATAATAAAAATTTTGAAATGCGGTTTAACAGTAGATGATATGACATAATTAGGTTTGGATATTTTTAGAGTCCTGGAGACCTCATCCATCAAGCTGCCTCCCCATTTGGCCGACCGCTAAAACGTTGCTCAGATAAAGGACCCTCTTTCCCATGATTCCTGTGATCCTCCATCAACCATAGGCAGGCAAACAGCTGGCAGGTGGGCGTGGCACCAATTGCCCCATTTGGATACGAGAAAAAACATTCCTTACAGTCGGGAATGGTTTAAACCTCTGTGAACTTTTGTAGCCTTCCTAAACCATGAGACTGAACAATCTTTGTTTCAGGTCTTTGAGAGTTGCTTTTAGATCCATCTGTCACTCTTCAAGGGAGAGTCAAAGGAAGCACAACACAATTGACCACCTTAAATACCTTTTCTCATGATTGGACACACCTGTCTATGAAGTTCAAAACTTAACGAGCTAATCCAACCAATTTGGTGCTGCAAGTAATCAATATTGAGCAGTTACATGCATTCAAATCAGCAAAATTAAAAGGGGGACTCAAATTTTTGCACAGCCAGTTCACATTTGATTTAATTTCATACAACTAAATCTCTTCACTAAAATCTTTGTTCTGAAAAAAACACCCCAGTACTCAGATGTTCCTAGGAAATATAAGACATACCACTGTTATCTTTTGTTGAAAGTAGAGTAAGTTATTATGCAGGCTGAGAGGGTTCCCAAATTTTTTCATATGACTTGTATATATTGTCACCGTCGCATGGGAGGCAGCTAACGGCTTGAGTAAGGGCAGTTCCATGTCTACGGGATGTGGCAGAGTGCACTAACTCTTTTCTCCCTTTCCTGCAGACCATTCACTGGAGATTCCACCTGGCCCTCTTGGCGTCCCTTCCGGGACCGAGCCTAGCTCGGCCCTGTGATTCCGTCAAACTTTCGAACCTATGCGAAGTCCTTCATGAGCTTCGACCCTTTGATCTCATTTCCTGTCTTCCCCTTTTTTTAAAACCTGCCCTCTTTTTGCCCATTCCATCATTTCTGTTTTTGGGCTCGGTTTTTTGGTACATCAGTGCTGATACCTTTACGACTTTGCAGCCAGAAAACCAAAATATGTGCTGCCACAAAACTTTCTTTAATGGGGCAAGTTTGTGACAATATATATATATATATATATATATATAAATATATATATACATACATAAAAATTATTTCCTTCATCTCAGAACTTTTCCATTTTGGGTAAAAGTAGTAAAAGGGGGCGCATATTAAAATCATCAGATTTTGACAAGGGGGTTTTTTACCGGGTTCAGGGGTTTCCCCCCGGTTACCGCCTTTTTGGGTTTTGCTTTTTGCCCGGGCCTTTTGTCATGTCTTGAGGAAAAAATGGGGGGCATCCCCCTTGATGCAAAAACGGGGGGCGATTTTTCGGTCCGGGGCATTTAGCCTGAGGTGTCAAAAGGTAAATAATGGGGGGGAAAGAACCCTGTTTCGTTTTAAGGGGTGTAAAAGAAAGAGGCGGTTTGACAGCCCCGGGGGAAGGAGAAAAGCTTTGAGAATCTGACACCCCAAAAGGAATGGGGTGGCCAAAAACTTGAGCATCCCGTTATCCCCCCCCTTTGAAAAAACCATCCCTTTATCGGCATTTTTCCAGAAAAAAGTGTTTAAAACAATATTTCAAGGGATGCGAAGGTTTGGGAAAAATCTGGGACCCCAAAAAAAAAACCCGGCAGTGCTAAAACACCCCCGGGGAAAGGGGTTATTTGCCCACCTTTAAAAACATCCCCTTTTAAAAGCAAGGCATAGGGATGCCCTTTTTTAAAACAATAATTTTCTTAAAGGGAAAAAGGTTTTTAGAGGGGCCCAAGACACCCAAGGAACCCAGTCGCCAAAATTTGAATCCGTTTTCCCCCCTTTTAAAAAACCATGCCCTTTAAAAAAGAAAGGGAATTTCGATCCAAAAGTGTTTTAAAAAAAAAGTTTATTAAAGATTAAAAAAAGATAAAAAAACCCAAAAAAAAAATTTTTTGAAGCAAAATTAAAATAGCAAAAAAATCGGGTTTCACTTTGGTTAAAATTTTTTCATTTTGTTTAAAAAACCAAAGCAGGAGAAAAATAAAATAATCCCAAAAATTGTATACGAAAACAAAACAGAAAAGAAACAAAACCAAAAAATTTTTAAAAGGGGAAGGAAAAAAATTAAAATGGTAAAGGGGTTTTCATTAAAAAAATTTTAAAAATAAAAAATATACTTTATTTTTAATTTGTTTACAAAAAAACGTTTAAAACCCCCACAAAAGGGGGTTTCAACGAATTTTTAAAGGAAAAAAGGGATTCCCCATTAAAAACTCAATTTTTAAAAAAAAAAGGGAGGAAATTTTTCAAACCGCAAAGGCCAAACTTTTTTTTGTTTTGACATAAAAAGCTATGTCTTTGAAATTTTGGTTATATTAAAAAATTTTCCACTGGATTTTTTTTTTTCCATAATTTATACAAAGCGCAGAAAAAAAAAAAGGGAAAACCCAATTTGGGTAAAATGAATTTTATTGTATAATAAAAAAAACCTTTTTTAAATTTTTTTCTTCGGGGGGGAAAATTTTTTTTTTAAACTGCAAGGTCTTTTCCTTAAAACCGAAAAAAACCCCCGGTTGCCGGAAAAAATTAAAAAACGTCTTTTTACAAAATCAAGCGGGGGGCAAATTTAATTTTTTTTAAAAAAAAACGAATTGTTGGGCGTTAAAAAAGCTGTTCCTTGGATTTGTTGATGCAAAAACCCCCTGTTTCTTCGAAAAGGGTTTTCCAACATTTGTTGAATTTTCTTTTTTTTTTCCCACAAGGTTTAACCAAAAAACCCGGGGGATTTTTTAAAAATTTCAATGTTGGGAAAACAAGGGTGTATTTCCTAGGGTCCAATTCAGTAAAAGCAATGTCCCCTCCGTTAAACCTAACGGATGTAAACAAAACCCCTTTAAAACTCTTAACGGTGCCTCGTAAGCAAACCCGCACAAAGCTTTTAAATAATTGGGCCGCCGGAGTGACAATGTTTAAAATCACGGCCCAACTTCCCCAAAAGTTTTAATTTTACACGCCAAAAACCAGGCCCCCTCCCCAGGGGGAAAAAAAAAAAGTCAAAAATGTTAAACAAAATTTCCCCAAACCCCCTCGTACCCCACCCCAAATTTAAAATGTTTTAAACAAGGGTTTTTTGGGGGGGAAAATTTTAAAAAGGCTGGAACCCCTTAAGGTTGACAATTTAAGAAAAAACCCAAAACTCAGGCCCACTTTTAAAAGAAAAAATTAAACCCGCTTTGGAATGGATATGAAATCAAGTTAAAAACAAAACCCAGTGGTTCAAGAGAAACAAAATTTGGTTTCCGGGAAATTCCAGAAGTAGATTCTTTATTTCTTCCAATTAAAAAAATTCCTTATTATAAAAATTTTCCCAAAATACCCGGGGTTTAAAAACCAAAATCTTTGGTTAGATTTTTAAAAATTCCTAAAAGCTAACAGGCCCGGAAAAAAATTTTACACATTGGTAAAATTCTGGCAAAAAGATAGACATTTTATTAACATTTTAAAACCATTGAAAAGGGTTAAAAACCTTAAAATCCCAAAATGGAAAATTTAATAAATACTTTTTAAAGATGGGCCGCGGCGTTCTTTAAAAAAAAAAATTTACACACGAAAAAAACCTTAATGTACCCAAAACCATTTTGGCAGAGGCGGAAAGGGAAAATTCCGGTGACTTATTGGTCCAGCAAAATTAAAATTTTAGAAATATAAAATTAATTTTTAATTTTATTAAAGTTGATTTAAATAAAAAACCTTTAAAATTAATTAAACCCAGGGAAATAAATTAAGATTTTAGGGAAAATTTAAAAAAAAACCCTCAAACCGTACCATCAAAAACTCACACTTCGCCGGGGGAAAAAAAATTTGGGCAAAATTTGGGAAAAATTTTTTGGTCAAATTAAAGTAAAAGAGGTTGACAAAAAAATTAAGCCTAAATTTTAATGCCTTTGGTTAATTGCAGAAAAAAACCAACCAAATTACAATTTAAAAATTTGGGGAAAGGGTGTTTAATGGAAAAAGTGTGTTTTAAAAGGAAAAAGGGTGAAGAATAGGTAAAACCCAAAAAACCGGAGTTTAGACAATCCAACCTAACAAATCAGCAAAACCCCAGCTGCATCATTACCACACCTGATCTTTAAAATCCCGGGTTTAAAACAAATCTGATATTCAAAAATTTCCATACCACCAACAAAAATTTAAACCCGATACAAAAAGTTCCTTTTTAAAAAACAATTTAAACAAATTAAAATGCCATTTAAACCCGTTTGCTTTCATTCCCCTTGTTACTTATCTTTGGAAAATTTTGAAATAGGTGACATGCCCGAGTTTTCAAAATTTGTGTATTGGGGGGTTTTTGAGCAGGGTTTACAAGAGTTTTATTTCGTTGACTCTTTTAAAATAAAAAACCTTTTTAAATTACCCAGGGAAATTAAAGAAAAAATCGGGAAAGAGCAAAAAAAAAGGGGCACCAGGGGGGAAAATAAACGCCCCCAAAATTTAAACCATTTCCCCGGGCAAATTTAAACCCAAAGGTTTGGCAAAAGGCAGAAGTAAGGAACCAAAGGGGGAAAAAAGGTTAGGAAACAAAAAAACCCAAGGGAAAGGGAAGTGCAAAAAAAAATCCAATTATTTCCCTTTTAAAATACCCTTTAAAAGCCTGTCAAAAGGGGCCCCCCCGAAAAGGGTTTTTAAAAACCGTTTGCACCCTTTCCCTCTGTTCCCACCTTTTTGGAAAAAAGGAAAAAAAAAAAGTTTCAAGGGTTTTAAAAACCGTTTTTAAAGAAAATTTCCCAAACATACAATTTTCACATGTCTTTGCTTTCCAGAGCACACTTTTGGCCATACATTATATATTTTTTAAGTAGAATGGGGAAAAACAGCAGGAAAATATTCACGATCTGATAGATGGGGCATCATAAATGTTTTTTTGTTGCACTTGACTAAGTTTTCCGATGTTGCAAACTTCATTGAAAAGATTCTGAGTTCTGTTCAAAATTTGTAAAAGACGGGAAAAAAAGAAAATCAAACAAGCTTTTGTGAATGGATCAGTAACCCATTTTGAAAAAAAAAAAAACACTTTATACGGTTAGAAAAATAATTTAAAAGGTCCAAAAATATCAGGAACCAATAATACCCCCAAAAAAATTTTAATTGAATGTTTTATATTTGTATTTCACCAAAAAAGCGCCCATTTTCCTGTTTTGGCAGACCCACCACAAAGATGGTCCCCACCCGAATCAGTTGTGCATAAGCATCAACGGTTCCACCCGCCAAAACCCCCGAAAACACCGCCCTTTCAGATTTAAGAAAACAGGGGGAAATTTTTGTTTAAAGACCGGCCAAACTGCCTTTTTCCCCTTTGGGGGCAAAAGCTGGGGCTATGCCCAAGCGAGACGGGGGATAATCAAAACCTGTTTAAATTTTCGGTTCATGTTCACCGACTGGTTATTTTTAATATGACACGGCCGTTTTAGCGGTATTTTTTTGGTTTTTAAACCTTTTTTGCTTCTTTCTAGAAAGAAAACGAAAATGGGGTGTCGGGGGAGGGAAAGGCCTCAAGCCAGGGGACCAGCGAACGCCGATCAAAGGGACACGGGTGCTGGGATCGGCAAGATGTCCGAGGACCAGCGGGGACCCGCCGTCCCACAAGGGATTGGGCTCCATTAAAAAAACCTTAAAAGTGGGGGATCAAAAACTTCCCGGGTCAAAAAAATGTTGCTGTAAAAACTTTTCTTTTCGATTTGGACGGGTGGTCGGTTTTTGGGTCTCTGTTGGAGAGGAAGTCTTTTTTTAAAAGGAAAAACAAAAATAAAGGGAGGGGAAAAAAAAAAGAACAAAAGGCACAAAACGTTTTAAGAAAAAATTTTTAAAAAAGCCAACATATTTTAACCTCAAACAATTTTTTGGGGAGCCAATGGAAAAACCGCTGGCGGGGGGGGGCGGGGGCCCAAACCTTCCCAAACAGAACCGCAATAATAAACCAGGCAGCGTGATTTAATGGCCCCTATGGCTAAAAGGAAAAATGGCGACTGAATAAATTTTAACTGGTCGTCAATGAAAAGGTGTTACATAAAATTTTAAAATAACGGGAAAAATTTTTTTAAATACGAAAAATGAAAGGGGGCGATTCCCAAACCGGGTTTTGCGAGGGGGCAAAAAAATGGGGATCTTCTTTATTATTATCTATCTATATTATAAAGAAAAAGAATGTGGTTATTTCATGCCCAAAACAATTAAAAAAAAATGGAATGCTTTTTTTGTCATTTTTAAATAAAACACAATTTAATTTATTTCCCAGGTTGGTAAAAATACCCGGGGTTAAGGGTTTTTTGAAATTTCGGAACCCCAATTTTAAAAAAGGGTCATAAATTTTTACACTTTTAAATTAGTTTTTTCATTCGGCATGATTAACGGTCCCTTTTAAAAAGAAAGGGCATTTTTTTGGGCATAGCCCCCATTTATTGGAACCGGGATATGTTGGAAAAAAAAGGCGTTCCTTCGGTTTGGCCCGGGCGCATTTTCGTTTTCTAAATCGGGGGTTAAAGCCCTTGGAAAATAAAAAGGACATTGACTTTAAAGGTATGTTTTTACCCATTTTTACCTGGGGGTTGGTTTCATTTTTTTGGGGGGAAAAAATGAAAGGTAAAATGGTTTTTTTTGTCGTTATTTTTAATACCCCAAATTTTAAATTTTATGATAGGCCTGAAAACACGCGGGGGAAAGGGGTTTTGTAAATAAAAAAAAAAAAACCCGGTAACCCCGTTAAATTTATTAAAAATATGAGGGTTTTCCCCGGTAATTTGACTTTTATCCCGGCATAAATTAATTTGTCCCTTTAAAAAATAAGAATAAGAAAAAAAAAATGAACCGGGAGCAGCGCGGTGTTTTTGGGGTGGCCCCTTCTAGAGCGTCACTTTTTTGTTGGGGGCCGGGGCCGATTTGGGGCAGACAACAAAAGAAAAACATTGATTTTTAAAATGGATTTGATTATGCTTTAAAGTATTTTTCTTATTATACCCCTGGCTAAGTGGTAAAAAGGGAAATTTACGGGAAAATTTTTGGAAATGAGTAATGTTTTTTTACCCGAAGGCAGATGGGAAGAAATCCCCTTTGGGGGCCATCACAAAATTTTCTTGCCACCCATAGTTACAAACCCGGTAAGTTACGGGGGGTTTGGTCACGATGATTTTTTAAACCCTTCACCCGGGAGCCCGGAAAACTTTTTAACGGTTCAAAACCTTATAAAAAATTTTTTCAAAAAAAGAAACCACTCGTCGGGGACCCCTGGAATTTGTTGTTTTTAAGATAAAGGAAGGTGTAGGGGGTTTTGTTGGAAATTTAGATGAAATTTATTACAAAAAAATGAAATGATAAAATTCATTGGAATATATGTTTCATCCCCGTCTAAAATGATAACGGTGGAACTTTCCCAAGGTATTACATATAATAAATGATGCAATTTAATTGTTAGACCTGTTTTACAGTTATTTTTTCACCATGTGTCCAAAAAACGATAAAAGCTGATTACGTCATGTTTGGTGGTTATTGGTCTATTATATATAACATGGACGGAATTACACATTAAATATTTTATGCATTTTGCATTATGGGAGCATTAGGGCCCCTTAGATTCGGATGAAACTGATGATCCCCTTTTCCGATTGCCACAGAATTAAGATTTGTATATTATATTTTCATGCATAATTAGTAAAAAAAAAAAAACTTTACTTTGTGGTTGGGTTTTGCCCCCAAAGGGGAATATAATGCTATTTGTATGTACAAAAAGGGGATATCTTTGGTTTTTTTTCACTTGGGATATAAACTCGGGGAAACGTAGCAATATTTTTTTTCTCCAGCGCAAACCTTGCAATATAAAAGTGTTGCAAAAACAATCTTATTTGTTTGTTATACAATACTAACATTACATCCGTTCACTCAGTTTCCCCCGAGGGGCCCCAAAATCCACACAGCCCATCCTTTTTTTTCTACCTTTTCCCCCATTTGGGGGGGCCTTTTTGGCCCCCCAAAAGGGGGTCTTATCGTTTGCGGTCCATTGAGTTCAAGCAATGAACGGGGCCCCCGGACTGAAAAAGGCCCCACTGCTTGTTGGGTTGAACAAATACTACAGCACCCAAAGATGGGTTTTTAATAATAAAAAGGTTTCGTTAAACAACCAATGTTTATTTATTTATTTATTTATTTATTTTGTTTTGTTTTGTTTTCGTACCTGGGACCCTGTCATACTAATAATGTCGTTAAGACGTGAAAGGGGGTTCCTTTAGGGTTGCCTTTTTTTTGGGCGAAAAGTCATCAATAGAGATTCAAGCAATTTCTCAGGGTGCTAAAAAACCTGGTAAAAATATTTTTGGGGTTTTTTAAAATTGATTTTTGTACTTTCAAATAGCATTATACCCTTTTTCGGGGAGAAAATTTCCCCGGGGGGGGAAAAAAGTAATTTTTTTTTCACTAATTATGCATGAATATATAAATAAAATCTTAATTCTGTGGCAATGGGAAAAGGTGATCATCAGTTTCACCCCGAATCTAAGCGGCCAAAATTGCTCCATTAATGCAAAATGCATAAAATATTTAATGTGAAATTTCCCCAGGGTTATATAATAGACCAATAACCCCCAAAACCCGGACGTAATCAGCTGTTATCGTTTATGGACACATGGTGAAACATAACTGTAAAACGGGTGCAAAATTTAAAAATTGCATCATTTATTATATGTAATACCTCGGGAATTTTCCCCCACCGTTATCACTTATAGAAAAGACGTTTGAAACATATTTTCCCAAATGAATTTTATCATTTCATTTTATGTAATGAGTACACCCAAGAATGTTCCAAAAAGGGCCCTCTACACTCGCCTCTTCTTAAAGGAAACAAACAGATTCCAGTGTCCCCGGGACAAAAGTGTTACTTTGTAAAGAAAAATTATTTAAAAGGATTTTAAAACCGTTAGAAACGTGTTTCGATTACCCCTGGTGGGGATTTAAGATCATCTTGACGCTAATTTACTAAAGTAGCTAAATACAGGTTTGAAAATTATGGGTGAAAAAGGAACTTTCAGTGTGATGGCCCAAAAATTTTGGGCATGCTTTTCCCTATCTGCCTTCCGGGTAAAAAATCTATTACCTTTTTCCCCAAACTCCTCCCTAGAATTCCATTTGACCACTTAGTTTACTTGGTTATAAGAATAACATACAGTAATGCATAATCAAAACACTTTTGGAAAAGTCAATGTTTTATTTTTTGTTGTCTGCCCGGGACTGAACCCAGACCCCTATCTTAAAAAAAAGTGACAGCCTACGGGTGCCCACGGACAACCCCGCATGCGCTGCTCTGGTTCATTTTTTTTTTTTTATTCTTTTTTTTAAAGGACAATTAATCATGCCAGGGAAAAAAAGTCAAATTACACGTCCCACCCATCATGACCTATATAAAACATAAATATTAAGGGTTCCCGGGTTTTTTTATTTATTTATTTATTTACAAGACCGTCTCCCCAGCGTGACTTACCAACTTCTGGGCCCTTTTATAAATTAAATTGGCGTTTTAAAAAGAATAACGACAAAAGAATTCCTTTTTTCCCTTTTTTTCATTTATTTTGTCTAAAAAAAGGAATGACACACCGTAGGCCTAATGAAAAGGTCATAATAACATACACATTTTAAGAGTAAATGTCATATTGTCGTCCAGGTGCAACCCCGATGTGCTGATTTAAAACCTTATACATGCGCCACGGGCCAATACAGAGAGTAGCAACGCTGCCTTTTTTCCCTTTAAAATATCCTTTGTTACTTAATAAAAAGGGGGCTATGCACCAAAAAAAATGCATTTTTTCTTTTTAAAAAGGGACATTAATCATGCCAGGAAAAGAAAAGACTAATTAAACGTGTACAAAAATTCATGACTTTTATATAAATATTAAAGCGTTACCCCGGGTTTTTTTTTTATTTACAAAACCATTAATAGCTTTTCTTACCAACCCGGCTTTTTATAAATTAAATTGTGTTTTTTTAAGAAGACAAGAAAAGCATTCCATTTTTTTTTTCTAATTGTTTATTTGGGGGTATTTTGAATAACACCCCATTCATATTTTAATATGATAAATAGGGTAGATAGATAGATAGATAGATAGATCCGCCCTTTTTTTTTCCCGTCCCCAATCCCCCAAAACCCGACTCCCGGGTTAGGTGCCCACCATTGCTGTACAGTATTACAAAGATTTTGTCTGTTACTGTTAAATTTATATGCTAACAAGTTTTTATTGACAGACCCAGTTCAACATTTATTCATCGCGCCATATTTCCCAAACCATATGAGGGGGCCCTTCCCTCACAGCTGCCTGGGTGTGTATCCTGATTGTCGGTTCAAGGGGAAGCGCTTGGGTGCACTCAGCCCTTCCCCCAACCCCATGGGGTAAATTCCCTTGGGTAACAACATGGGGGAAAGTTTGTTTATTGTTTAAAAAATGTTGGCGGGTTACCAAAAAAACTTTTTTTTAAAACGTTTTGATTGGCCCCAAACGTTGTAAAAAAACCTCGCCCAAAAGCATATTTAAGTACAGATATTTGGACCCAAAGGCCCGGGCCCCCAGTAAAAGAATTGGGTAAGGTTGTGCTGTGTTTTTTTTTTTCTTTTTGCTTTTTTTTTTTTTTTTTTTCCTCCTTTTATTTTCTGTTCTCCTTTGGGTTAAAAAAAAGCACTGGGAGCCATCTCCTTATGACAGAGACCTAGCAGGTTTGAGTCCACCCCGTCCAAGTCAGAAAAGGGGACACCCCCCTTGTTTTACAATAACCTTTTTTTTGACCAGGGTTAAGTTGGTTGGCTGAGTCCACCACTTTTAAAGGTTTTTTAATTTGGGAGCCCCCGCCCGTGGCGGGGGGGGCGGGTGCCCTCGCTGGTCCGGCCGCGGCATGGATCTTTCCCATCCCACACCCCTGTCCCCGTGTGCGGGGGAGTCCCGGGGTTTTTGGGTGGGCCCTCGTGGCATTGGGGTTGCTGGTCCATCCCCGAGACACACCATTATCTGCTTTTACTAGAAAGAAGCAAAACATGGATTCTAAAAAAAAACATACCGCTAAAGCAGAGACCGGGGTCATCATTATAGAAGATAACCAATGGTAGAAATGAACCAGAGAAATCTAAACAGGTAATTTGGGTCTATGCCTGTCTAAAAACGTTCTTGGGGATAGACCTAGCTTTTTTATGCTCCCAAAAGGGGGAGAAAGGCTAGACTTGTGTCCTGTGTCTGTGCTTTTGCTAAAAAAGTGTAATCTCCCCCGTTTTCTTAAATCTGTCAAAGAAAAGGGGCAGGATGATGTTCTGTCGGTGTTTGAGAGGGTGAGATACCCGTTGATGCTTATGCACAACTGATTCATGTAGGGACCATCTTTTTGTGGTCGGCCCTTTCCAAACAGAGAAAATAGGCTTATAATTTGGGGAAATACAAAAAATATTAAACATGTGCTGAATTAAACATTTTTTTTTAGGGTATTATTGGTTCACTGATAGGTTTAGACCCCGGTTTGGAATTGATTGTGTTCTCATACCTGTATACAATTGTGTTTTTTTTTTTCAAATGGGTTACTGATCTCATTCACACAAAACTTGTTTGTTTAAATTTTTCCCAAGCAGTTTCATACTGTAATTTACCCAAAGTCTCTTTTTACAAATTTATGAACAGAATGCTCAAAAGGGAAACTTTTTTTAATGAAGTTTGCAAAAATACAGTGCAAAAAAATTATTGTCTAGGAGTGGATTTCACCAACATAAACATTTATGATGCCCACATCATATACTGGATTATCAGTGAATATTTTCCCTGTTTCTCCTGCTTTTTTTCATACAAAAAATATATAATGTATAGACACGGGGGTAACTTGAAAGCAAAGACTATGTGTTAATTCTTTTTGTTTGGAATTTTGCTTCAATAAACTTGTTTTTTTAAGACACCCGATAAAACTTTTTTTTTTTTCTCCCTTTTTGTATCCTGTTATAACAGATGGGTTGGGTTAGATCATGAGGTAAAAAGGGTGCAAACTGTGTGTTTCCCTTTAAATATACAATAAAAGGGGGTTGTTTTCGGGGGGGCCCTTTGGGGTTTACTTTATATTTGGGTTTATAAAGGGTATGGTTTTTAAAGGGGGCTGAGGGTTGGGGTGCCCCCTGGTGTGTTTGGGGTGCACTGCCAGTTTCTGGGTGTTAAAATTCTCTCTCCCAAAACCTTCTGGTACATCCTGTCTCTGGGTCTTCACTTCATGCTCTCTTGTTTTCATTCATTAGGGTAAATTTTGCTTCCCGGGTGATGGAATCAAACATTTGTGGGTAAGTCAGTTCCACCAGGGCCCCTTCCCAGTCTCTGGGTTTTTTATTGTCTTGGCTACCTGAATGGTTAATGATGCTGTTGTGTTGGGAAAAGTTCTGGGCCCATGGGTACTCAGCAGTGTTATATAAAATGCACTTTGACTTTAGACTTTTTTTTTGGTTTCTCAACTCCTTGTCTTTCACTTCTGAAGTCTTGACCCAACTGTTAAATTTTTGTCCCAAACCGCCATTTTGCCAACACATGCTTGTTTCACCCGCCGCCCCTGAGTGGTTAGGGAATTTTTTTGGGGTGCGGTATACACCTGGTTCCCTCGGGGGAATGTCTTTGTCCCCTCCTTTTAAACCCAACTTGATTTTGAATTTTTGAGAGAAAAGATTAAAAATAATTTCAAAATTTTAAGCCTTCAAAAAACCTTTTTTGAACGGACCAAACCTTTTGGGGGGAATTTTTGCCCGGTTTTCCCCCATGTGTTTTCAAACCCCGGGATTTTCGGGTCCAATTCGGTGTTTTATGTGGTAACTGGGTTAATTGGTTTTGCCCATAAAACGAAAGTATTTCATATTAAAAATATTCCACTTTTATTTTAAGGGTTAAGGAATTCTGGACATCCCGTTGAAAATTAAAATTTAAAATTTTTTTTTGAGTTTTGTAAACCCAAAGTTGTTTTTTGTTTGGCCATTTTTCCCCTTTTTTAATTGTTAAAGGGAAAACTCCAGGGAACCTTTTCCCCATTTATTTCCAACTGTTTTTAAACTGAAAAATTGGAAAACTTATATCCATATTAGGTTTATAATTGGGCCCGCAAATTATTGTAATTGATTTTAAACATTGTTCTGTCTTTTGCCTTAGGGTTTTTCAAAATGTTTCTTCCCTATACAAACGTTTTTTTTTTCTTGTTCTTTCTTCCCCTTTTAAATTCCACGTTTAACCATTAAGTTTTCAATTAAATGGGTTAATAAAATTTTTCAACATGCAGATGACCAAAGGAGTTAAAAAAAATTATATTCTTTTAAGTATGCGATTTTTTTATTCGGCTTTTACCTTTGTTTAAACTGGAAGAATTGTTTTTAAAACCCAGGAAATTCATTGTTTAACCCCGAAACCCGTATTTAAAGTTTAAAACCCCCGGTGTTTTATTTGGTTAAACCTTGTGTGGCTTAAAATTGTAAAACCCAGTAAAATTCATACAAAACGTCTGAAGCAGTTTGTTGCTGAAGTAAACACTTTCGGTTATACAAAAGACATCAACAAAGCCCAAGATTGGGACAGCAGCTTTGAACTTTCTCTAATCACCATTACTGTTATTTTTAAAACCAACATTTTTTTAAGAAACCAACAAATTGCATTATCCATGCTAAACAAGATCTGTTTGGTTTATTTTCGTTTCAACTTTTTGTGTTTTTGTTTCTGGTCAGAAAACCAAGATTAAGCTAAAAAAGGAAAACCAGGCCCCCTGCCCAGCGTGACACGTAATGCAACCTATAAAAGGGTTTTTTCCCCTTTTTATTATATCTAATAAAGATTCATTATGACCATATTGGTGCCAGTCATTTGGGCTTATGTGTTTAGTCGTTGAACATTTAGTGGATAAATGATGGAATGTCAAGAAAAAAAATGCATACCAGATGGACAATTTTGTAATATAACCAATTATTGCATATAGACATAGCTTATTTATGCTCAAAAGGGCTGAAAAAAAGATTTGTGTCCTTTTGGGTGCTTTGTTAAAATGTAAAACCCTTGTTTTCGTAAAGCTAATAAGATTGATGTGGATGATATTATAGCTGAATTTGGGGGGAGAGACCCCCATTGATGCATCCCAAAACTGATTCAGCCTGTGAAACCAGCTTTATGTGGTCGGCCTTTTCCCAAACAGAAAATATTTAAAAGGGAAATATAAATATATAAAAAGATATTTTGAAAAACATTTTTATTTTGGGTGTATTACGACTCACTTTTGGGACCGGGTTTTTGAATTTTTTTTTTGGCACCCCTATATTTTTATACACGTGTTTTTTTTTTTTTAAATGAATTGCAAATCTGAAACAATTCTTTTGATTATTTTACGGCTGTTTCTCCTGCTTTTAGTCATATTTTAAACAATTTTAATGTATGCAAACAATTTTGTAACTCAAAGTGAAGACCAGATCTTATTTTGCTATGTTTGGAATTTTTGCTTAAATAAAATTTTTGTTTTAAGACACTTTGGCATTTTTTTTTGAATCATTGAATAAAACTTGTTGTTTTAAATCCTTTTTGGTATCTGAAATATGCCGTTTTTAAAAGGGGCAGGGTTTTTCAAGGGGGGGTAAGGGGATGCTCAAGAGGTGTTTTGGGCGTACTGCCATTCCCTTTGGGGGGCATAGACTCTCTAAAACCCTTTTTTCCTTGTACATCCACTCTGAAAGTTATTGTTTTAAACATTTGGGATCTACCATATGCCTTGTTTTTATAAAGGGGAGGGTTTTTTTACATGGTGGGCAAAGAAAGCTATACCCATGGGTGTGTTTGGGACGCACTGCCAGGTTTTTTTCCGGGATTTTCCTGTTCTCTCAAACCTTTCCTTGTACATCCACTCTGAAATTATTGTTTTAAACATTTTTGGTATCAAATATGCCTTGTTTTTAAAAAGGGGGCAGGGTTTTTACAAGGTGGGTGAGGTAACGGACTCAAGGGGTGTTTTTGGGCTGTACTGCCAGGTTTCCCTTTTGGGTGTGTCATAGATTCTTTTAAAGTTTCTTGTACACCCCTTCCCCGGGTCTTCAATCACGCTCTCTGCTCTTACACCCCCGAGCGCTGCAAAGCAGATAGACAGGATGTCTGCTCCCCCCGATGACTTACCTTTTATGACACCTTACAGGCTCCCAAAGGTCCGTCTGGATCACAAAAGATGCCCCAGTTTTAGCATCAAGGGAAAAACCTGACCATTTTCCTTGGACGACTGACAAAAAGGGCCGATGCAGGGCAAACAGCGCACCCGACAACAGGCAAGATCAGACCCGGGGAAATGCCCATGAACCAGGTGGCAGCAGGTGGGTACCGAGAAAAGCCAGGGGGCGAGGGACATACACCTGTCAAAATCTGATGATGTATAATAGTGACGCTCCTATACTACTGCTACATTCACATTAAAAGCCTCATTGCTCAATTCTGATATTTTGCCCGAGGATTTGCCTATCCTGACAGTTCAGTGGCCTGTATCTAAAAAATACAACATATCTGCCCATCATCATGCACCATTGATATATTTTGACGAGCATCAGCATCAATAACACCAAAAACATCATATTATGAGATACCTCTTTGGGATTAAAACCAAAAAAATGGACCGACTAATAGCTAGTGTATCATTGTGGCTCTGGGGGATGGGAAACAGTTTGTCAGCTGTATATGTTAAGGTCAAAATCAAAACAGATGGCAAAACTTTTGCTTTTTGGGAATGTTACTCTGCACCAAGAGATGTGGGGAAATAAATGAGCGAGCAGTGATGGGACCATGACGGTTTCAACAGCTGTAGCTCTCCCTATCATTGTTTTGTGTGCTGTTGGTGCTGGCTGATGATGTCAGCTCTCAGCTAAAGTGTTGACTGCCTTCATGTCACAATGCCCTGAATACATGCGATCTAGGACCACATATAAAAAATCACATCTGATTTGAAAAGATCAGATTTTTTTTGTTTTCAGCCCTGAAAACAAGATCTGTGTCACATTAAGGCAAAAAAAAAAACATATTTGAGCATGGAAGTCTATTCACTTTGGGTTGTATAGATGTGGCTTTTTCCCCTAGCAAGTCCTTAGACTCCTTTACAGTCAAAGACCTACACTTGGATTAACGGTTGCATTCAGGCAGCTACATTTTGGGTGAGCATTGCCTTGGGACTGACATCCCATCAGTGCATCTTCATGAATTGTGTCTGTCAAAAAAAAAAAACCACACTTGGCCCCCGGCTACAGTAGTTCAAACTATAATTAATTGTTTATACTTGTGGCAATAAAGACTGATAAAGCACTTTATTTGCCTTGCTCAATTTTTTTTTCCTTTTATTTTAGTTTAGCAACAAATATTAATAACATAACAGATACAACCATTTGCTTCAAAATTAATATAAAAAAAGAAAAATGGAAATACAAAAACAAAAAATAAAATTCAACCCCACCCAATGTGAATGCTTTTTTTAAATAAAGTGATAAACTCAAGTCTACCAGGATACCTCAAGCTAAGACTGTTACACATAGCATGAGTTACTGCTACCTTTATTCAAAGCATTTCTAGACTTCTAGATTGAAGACATTCCCCCTCCTCTAGTGGTGCCACTCACCTGAAAGGATTCACACAAGTGATTATTTATATTTCCAATCTGAGTTTTAACAGGCTAAAACAAAAGTGTTAGGAATTAGAAATGACTAAAGAACACAGGTGACATAGATACTTGAGTGAGCAATTAGCAGTCACTACAAAAAACAAACAGTTTTGCTTTCTGAAAAAAACTTTAAAAAGCAAAAAATTGTTTCGGTGTTGACAGGTGATCAACATTTACAACACAATGTGTCCCAAAGTCAAGTAAAGAAGTAGTCAAGATTCAAGAGTTTTGAGGTCAAAGGGACAAGAAACGGGTGGTCTGGAGTACATCACTCATGGATCTGCAGTAAAAAATAGAGGTTGCTGCTTCCCAGGTGTATTGTTTGGCTTAACAGCTGTATTGGACTTTCTGCAAAGTCAATGCTTTGCACTCCTGGATACGTTAATGGGCAATATGACCAGAAATCGATAAACATAATTAACAATGTTGACTGTTTCCATAGATAATGGTAAAATATATTTGTTAAACTTTTCAGAGTGAAACAAATAGCAAATATATTAATTATTGGTGCAAACCAGTGCTGACACTCTTCTACTTAAATTGATTCAAAAGCAGATGCTTCCTTCTCTTGAGTCGTGATCAAGGTTCTGATTTTCATTTTTTTCCAACTGTTCCTTGACCTCCATCCATCCACCCCATACCATGACCACTTGCGGTTGGAGGTTAACTCTAAAAATTATTTGATCATCATTTCAGGTAGTTTGGAGACTAAGAAATTTTCCCAGTTATATGTATAATCATCCCTCACCTATCACAGGGTTACATTCCAGAACCCTTCCATGAAAGGTGAAAATCCACAAAGTAAAAACCATATGCTTATATGGTTATCTTTATATATTTTAAGCCCTTATAAACTCTCCCACACTCTTATAAACATTTCCACACAGTTATACAGCATAAACCCTTGTATTCTCTTAGATATTAGGTAAGATTCGTTGAAATTGTGTATGTAAACACACTGTTTATATACAGTAAAACCTAAATATTATAGATAAGATATCAGGCGATATGAACCTGTGAAAGTCGAAGGCATTTAAAATAGCGAGAGATTACTGTATGCCCTGCTTTATTTTGGTTTTGGTAATGTTAAAAACAAATGTTCTCATTCTCCTCTATTTTGCTTTTTTATGGACATTATTTTGGGACCACTTTGTTGATGACCACTTTCTGTTTTTCTATGATTAAATTCATTTAAAAACATTTGCAGTTATTTTTTATAGTCCATTTCCTAGTCTTCAGGATACATTTTTAATGCTCTTTATTGAGTTATGTCTAGCAATTTGTCTCTGGTTAGATGGTTTTCGTTATGGTTATGACCACAATTCTGCTGCACGTCCTGAGCTTTGTTTACTTGATTACTTAACGGTAATGACCTTAGCTTGAATTTTGAGTTTTTCAAATCATGTTTTGATTCCATTTTCTTACAAAACTGCTGCAGCCTTGCACGGTCAGAACATCTTGAACAAATAAAAGTACAGCATCTTCTCACTGACTAACTCACTAATGCCACCACCAACACCAAGCAAACACAGCACAAGGCAGGGCTTAGCATTATGTTTACCCCAGGAAAGATGAGCCAAAAACACAGAATTTTTTCAACAAGTAAAATGTTATTACGTGCAACAGAAACGGGAAATACCAAACTGTCAACAACAAAGTACAGTGCCCACTGCTGTACTGATGCAGATTTAGTACATGTTCTATGTGTGATAATGTGTTGAGACAGTCACCAATATACACCCCACTGTTCTAACTTGGACACAAGAAGACATTTCTTTGTGCCCCAAAGAAATTATACAGTACAGTATTATACAGTACTTTCCTGATACTCAGTGTCCCAAAGAAGAAAAAAAACTCTACACCAAATAGAATTTGAAAGCCTTGGTGATACTGGGGAAGAGAAAATATTTATCTTATATGATATGGAGGTATAGGTTGATCATGCTTTTCA